>NW_016107977.1:200366-250239 GCF_001604975.1 Cebus imitator | reverse complement strand
GCATCCCCTCTCCCAGCAGCCTGTGCCTTCTTGGTCTTCCTTGAACATGTCAGCCAAGCCTCAGAGTCAAGGCCTTTGGCTGTTGCCCCTGCCTGGACATCCTCCCACATCCCTGCCCAGTGGGTTCCTTCACCATCCACCTGCCCTCAATCTTTGTTCAAAAGCCATCTTCTCAGAGACCTTTCCTATTTAAAATTGCCACCACCCCAGCCTGACCTCTCTCTGCTTTCTTTCCCTCCCTGGCTCTTACTGACCTTCTTATAGCTCTTATAGCACCCTCTGGCATGCTATATCGTTTATTGCTTGAGCATCTTCCTCTCCATGATAAGGTCAGCTCCAGGAGGGCAGGGACTCTCACCTGCTGTTCCCCGATGTGTCCCTAGCACCTGATGTATTCAATATGTGGCCCACAGTACAAACTCAATATATATCAGTTGAATTCACTTCCGGGGTGCGGAGAGATAGGAGGAAACAGAAGGCCTGCCCCGCCCCATAAGAGATGTGTTGGTCGTAAGCCGGACCTGCAAGATGGGAGGTCATGGCTCTACCCTCCAGCCTTTGTCGGCCAACAGGCCTCCCAGAGGAGGGGGCGGATCCTGGCCCCACCGCTCTGAGTGTTCCACAGCTTTCTTATTTTGTTTTCAGCTTGTCGGTCTTTAAACAAAACCTATCTACAAAGACAGGAATACATGGCCTGTCTTCTCTGAGCTCCAGTCTGTGTCCTCGCACGTGGGAGGTGGCACACATGTGCCTGTAGGAGACAGAGGAGGGTTGGCAGCAATGCGGCACGCTTCAGGCCAGGCTGGGGCTGCAAAGACCCATGACCCCACTTGCCTTTGAGAAGGGCAAGACAGGCACCCCTGAAATCGGAAATGACACAGACAGCCCCACACACAAAACAGGCGGGCCACTGGCCACAGGGCTCTTCAGAAGAAGGCTTGCTGTGTCGCTGCCAGAATAACCTGGAGAAAATGGACTCTGGCAGGTCAGAGAGAGCCGAGACCCACGGCCCGGGCCCGGATGCGAATTCTGCTCTGAGACTCAGGCCGTTGGCCAGGTGGGCTCCGGGCCTCTGGGATCTGGATGCCACCCTCCAAGGGGCCACAGATGGCAGCAGTGGGGGCTGGTGGCCTCGCAACGTGCCTTTCTGGATGCCCAAATCCTTCCCATGTGCAGCCGCCGCCCTTTGCAGCCACCACTTTCTCAAAGTAGATTTACTTTCAATCGCCATTTGCTAAATCTCTTCCCTCTAAACCTTTTAGGGATGGAGGGATTAAGCCTGATTACAGATGTTGGGGGTGGTGGCAGGGGTCAGGCAGGAGGGGCCACCGAAAGTCAACACGTGCTCCTCCTGGGCTGACCCAGCCTGTAGCCGGCCCGGATCTGGGCCCCCTTGCCCAGTACGGTGGGGCTGCCTGGAGCGTGTGGCTCTGCTCCTGCCCACCCAGAGAGGGCAGCCCCGTGCCTCTGGCCTGGCCACCAGAGCGAGTTAGCAGGTGGCTCACGGGCTCCGAGAGATGAGCTCCTTCAAGAGAGGCTCGCTCAAGAGCTCCACATCGGGGTCCCAGAAGGTGAGTGAGCTTTTGTTTTTTTTGTTTTTTTTTTTTTTCTTTCAGATGGAGTTTCTCTCTTATTGCCCAGGCTGGAGTGCAGTGGCACAATCTCAGCTCACTGCAACCTCTGCCTCACAGATTCAAGGTTGTAGGAGTTTGGCATGCACGAAACTCTTACAGAGCAGGGGTCCAGATCCCAAGAGGGGGTGGTTAGATGTAGCACAAGAAAGAATTCAGGGTGAGTTTGCAGTGCAAAGTAAAAGCAAGGTTATTAGGAGAGTAAAGTGGTGAAGGAACAGCTGCTTTATAGGCAGAGTAGGGCATGCCCGAGGTAAGAGGAAGAGTGTGCCCACCCTAGGTGTGATCCTCATATATTTGGGGGAAATGTGCTTGGCTACAGGGCTTTGTGATAAAGGATTAATTTTCTTAATTAAAAAAACAGGCCAGGCGTGGTGGCTCACACCTGTAATCCAAGCACTTTGGAGGCCAAGGTCGGGAGTTCAAGACCAGCCTGACCAACATGGTGAAACCCCGTCTTGAAAAAAAACAAGTAAAATTATGATGGCAGAATGAAAGACAATAGCTATGGCTTCCTTCAAGAATGGAAGGAAGTGCTAGGAAGCAGCCGTACATTCAGGTCTTTAACAGGTGCTAGACCCTCGGCTAATGTCTTCAGGACTGGGAGGGCCTGGAAGGGGAAAGCTCTATTATGTTAATAGAGACTCTTTACAGCTGCACAGGAAAGGATTTAGGATGAATAGGGTTGGATAAGTTTTCTTTAGTGAGTTTATACAATGGCTTGGTTAGAATAGCAACACCTGGTATCCCGAGGTGAACGTAGCAACCACACCCAGGAAGGAGAGAAGCTGTTGTTTGATGGATCGGGTTGGGGTTTGGGAAATTAACTGGATACGGTTGGCAGGGAGAGTGTCTGTATGCTGGTGAAAGATTGTAACAGGTGGGGAAGAAATTTGGGCTCTGGAAGGGGATACACGATACCCCTTTGAGTACAGATGCTACAGAAGCAGGAGGGTGAATTAAAAGGCCACGTTGCAATAGAGGGTGATAACAGGCTTTACTTTTAAAGCCTGTGTGGGATGGGATACTGGGGCTGGGAGGGTACGAGTGGTGAGGTTTTAAGGGGATGAGGAGGGGTGAGTGACTTGTAGCAACGATGGGAAGGCGGTGTTTTACGCCCTAGGGTTAAGGTTGGGGAACATAAGGGGAGCTATTGAGGGAGGTACAGGTTTGGGGAGGAGGGCGGCAAGGAGGCGTGGCTGTAGCCCAGGAATAGTCAAGGAGGCAGACAATTTCGCTAGGATATCCCGGCCTAACAGGGGAACTGGACAAGTGGGGATGATTAGGAAAGAATGTGGAGAGGAGTGTTGGCCTAATTGACACCAGACGTGGGGAGTTCTGAGCGGCCTGGAGGCCTTGCCGTCAATTCTCACCACAGTTATGGAGGCTAAGGAGACGGGTCCTTGAAAAGAAGCAGCATGGAGTGGGTGCCTCCGAGGTGATTAAGGAGGGGATGGACTTATCTTCCGCTTAAGAGTTACCCAAAGTTTGGCATCTGTGATGGTTCAGGGGGCTTCCGAGATGCTCGGGCAGCGTCCGTCTTTAGCCGTCAAGCCGAGGATTGGAGCTTCAGGAGCTCTGGGAGCAGCGAGGTGAGTTGACTTTCTATGGGGACCCCGCACAGACGGGGCAGGGCTTGGGAGGAATCCCAGGCTGCGGGCATTACTTGGCCCAGTGGCCAGGTTTCTGACACTTGAAGCAAGGTCCTAGCGGGGTGGCTGGACGCGCTGCAGTCTGGGCACTTTGAAGTCTTTGTGAGCCGGTGGTGTGGCTGGGGTTTGTCTTATGGAAGAGGCAAGCATCTTCAGTTTTGAGATGCCCTGCTGCCAGGCAGATTTTTCCTTATTATTGAACACCTTGAAGGTGAGGTTCCTTCATTCCTGTTGCGGGGTTTGAGGACCAGATTTTAATTTCTGTACCTTTTTGTAATGTTGGGGTTGATTGGGTGATAAAATGCATATTAAGCGTTTTTTAGGGGTAAGAGTAGAAGTAACGATGACATTTAAGTTACTCCAGGTGAGATTATAGGACTGGTTTAAGTATTGGAGGATTTGATGAAAAGGAGCCTAACCAGTGGCCAATTTGGAAAGTTGGATACAGCTAGTGCTCGACTTACGACCACGATTGGTTCCGATCGGTCATAACACGATTTGGTCATAAGTTGAGTAGGCTATATGTACAGTACTGTGAAATGATGTTATAAAAATCTTTAAGTCATATTTTTTCATAATTTTCTTTCATTATTGTTATATATCATCACTTTCTTTGTTCATTTTATGCCATTTGTATCATCTCTACACAATTTTGTTTATTTTTACATTCGTCAGGTTTAAGTAAAACACTGCATTACCAGTACAACTGGTTTAATATTTGCAAAACATACAAAATTACAAAATACAGGTGCATACAAAAATACAAAATACAGGTGTAAAAAATACCATAGGAAACATTTTCCCAATTGCAAAATATATCAAAATATATAAACATGTACGAAACATTTTATTGGCCGCTGGTGCTTGGCTGCGGATCGTTGATGTCGTCATCTGAGGCAGCAGTTGGGGTTACCGGAGTTGGTTTTTTCATAAACATGGTGAGCTTTGTCTGAATTGTATGTTTCTTTTTTTCTTCATAAATTTCACGATACGGACAAAACACATCATGCGCCATCCGTTCAATCCCTGCAAATCGTTCGACGTTTGGGTCCATTGCTTCGAAATGTATAAGAAGTTTATTGGGAGGGGTTTGATGAAAAATATCCAAGACACAAAACACAAATTGCTGTACCGAGTCTGGGATGACAGTTGAAATGGTGCATGCGGAGATGGTAGTGCTGCTGGAAGCTGGTCTGCACTGTCGTACGCCCAGCTGGGCAACGTTTGCGCTGCCAGACGCGGAGCAGTCGTGGCTAGCGATTGTGGTCGTAAAGTCGAATGGTTGTACCTTGCATAGGTCGTAAGTCGATCAATACCTGTAAAGGAAAAGGAATGTGCGCCCTAACTATGCCTTTGGCTCCAGCCACCTCTGGAAGGGGGGAATCGTTGAGGAGGGGCAGAGGAGGTAAGCAGCAGGACTCAACTGTAAACTGGGCCAGGTATGAGGTGGGGAGGTGACAGGAAGGGCATAAGGAGGTGAGTTGTGGGCAGAGGAAGAGGAGGAATGCTCTAGGCGGTGGGGTTAGGTCCAGTATTAGGGCCTGGTTCGGACAGGTGGGGAGAAAGGTCAGAAGGGTTGATGGACAAGGAGGATTTTGACTTACTGGCAGAGGAAGGAGGGGCAGACAGAAGGGAAGAGAAGGAGGGGAGATTAGGGAGGGATTGGTGTGTAAAAAAGTGCCTGGACGTAGGGAATTTCAGACCATTTGCCCGTGTCGCGACAAAAATTGTCTCAATTTTGTAAAATAGAGAGGTTGAAAGTGCCATTTTTTGGCCAGTTGGAGCCATTGTTTAACTTGTATTGTGGCCATGCAGTGTTACAGAAGATGAGACGTTTGGGTTTTAGGTCAGGAGATAGTTGACGAGGCTTGAGGTTCTTTAGAACACAGGCCAGTGGAGAGAGAGGGATCAAGGACGGACAATTGCCCATGGTTCTGGAAAGGCAGCAGAGACAAGGAGAACAGGCACGCAACCCACCCACTCAGCAGGTGTCCCTAGTTGAGCCTGGGTTGAACCTTGTCATTGGTGAGCGGTCAAAGAGAGCGTCCTCCACGTTGACCTGCCACCAATATCCGCCGTGAGCCTGGTGGGTGAGTGACTAGGGTGAACGTCTCCATGACAGTCCAGCCCCTGGGGAAACCTGGGTCCCCGGATCCGTGACCTGTGTAGGATTTTTCCGGTCGTGAACCTCATGGAAGAACTTGGTCTACCTGATTTTCCTTGTCTTTGTGGTGGAAAAAGGACAAAACCGAAAGGGGGAGGAAGTGGAAAGGAAAAGACAAAAGGATGGGAAAGCAGAAAAGAAACTGCTTCCTAAAATAGCCGGTCGTGTGCCTCTGTGGGCTGGTCTGATGACCCCAGGTCAGTGGGTAGATCTCTTCATGGAGGGAGCACAGGAACAAGGACGGGGGTTTTGGTCTCCCGTAGGAGTTCCCCCATCCTGGGCTTTGGCACCAAATGTTAAAAATGTGCAGTTTGAATGAAGAGACCCCCCCAAACAGGCTTTGTGTGAGCAACATGGCTGTTTATTCACCTGGGTGCAGGTGGGCGACGGCCGAAAAGGGCATTAGCAAAAGGCAGTGGGATAGGAGTTGGTTTTATAGGTTTGGGGTGGGCAGTGGAAAGTTACAGAGTAAGATCAGTTACAGTGGTGGGGGTAGGGCCAAGGAGTATACATGACCATAGGGTTAGTTACAGTGGCGGTGGGATAAGAGTAGTCAAGATGAAAGGGTGAGGAGTAGTTGTATTGTCATAATAGTTAAGATGGCAGGGTGGGGTGAGGGGCTGGTCCTGGGAAGCTCCACTGGGGGATCAGGGACAATGGTGGGAGAGGATCAGCGGGCGCAAGCAGGACTTCAGACTTTCAGGCTCCAGGCTTGCATATGGAGACCTGATGGAAGCACTGGCACCCTGCTTGACTCCCTTTGAGGCCACAGCACCCCCACTTCCCAGACAGTGTTGCTGGAACTGGGGAATTCTCATGTACACTCACAATAGGCTGCGTGTGGAATCTGCTTGGATGCAGAATTCCATATGTAAATTTGTAACCACCCAAGGGGTTCACCTTGCCCGCTGCCTACATGGAGACTATTCATCAAGACAGGTGAAGCCGGGCGCGGTGGCTCACGTCTGTAATCCAAGCACTTTGGAGGTCAAGGCTGGCGGATCACCTGAGGCCAGGAGTTCAAGACCAGCCTGACCAACCTGGTGAAACCCTGTCTTAAAAAATGATAATAAATAAATAAAAGACAGGTGATTCACAATAAAGAATAATTCATGCAGATTATTACTCAAATCAGTCCCCAGCATTCAGGGAGCAGAGTTTTGTTTTTTTACAGAGTTTTGCTCTTATTGCCCAGGCTGGAGTGCAGTGGTGTGATCTTTGCTCACTGCAACTTCCACCTCCCTGGTTCAAGTGATTCTCCTGCCTCAGCCTCCCAAGTAGCTGGGATTACTGGCACGTGCCATCATGCCTGCTTAATTTTGTATTTTTAGTAGAGATGGGGTTTCACTATGTTGGTCAGGCTGGTCTCAAGCTCCTGACCTCAGGAGTTTGATCCACCCACCTCAGCTTCCCAAAGTGCTGGGGTTACAGGCATGAGCCACCGCACCTGGGAGTAGAGTTTTAAAGGATAACTTGGTGGGTGGGGGGAAGCCAGTGAGCCAGGAGTGCTGATTGGTCCGGGATGAAATCACAGGGAGTCGAAGATGTCTTCTTGCACAGAGATAGTTCGCAGGTGGGGGCCACAAGATCAGATGAGCCAGTTTATTGATCTGAGTGGTCCCAGCTGATCCATCTGGTGCAGGGTCTGCAAAACATCTCAAGCACTGATCTTAGGAGCAGTTTAGGGAGGGTCAGAATCTTGTAGCCTCCAGCTGCATACCTCCTAAAGCATAATCTTGTGGCTAATGTGAGTCCTACAAAGGCAGCCTCGTCCCCAGGCAAGAAGGAGGTCTTTGGGAAAGGGCGTTACAGTCTTTGTTTAAACTATAAATTTTAAACTAAATTTCCCTCCAAAGTTAGTTCAGCCTACATCCAGGAATAAGCAAGGACAGCTTGGAGGTTAGAAGCAAGATGGAGTCACTTAAGTTAGATTTCTTTCACTGCCTCAGTCATAATTTTGCAAAGGCAGTTTCAGATTCAAAGAATTCCTGTCTCACAGAAGGAGGAGACCCAGAAAACCCCATCTGTTCCCCAGTCCTCACCAAAGGCCTTGAAGGTAGCAGACCCCATGCCACTCTCCCATCTCTGTACGGCTTCACATCATACAAGGAATAAAACCAAAAATCCGTCTGTGATGAAGGGCTCATTGCTGTCTTGCTAAATTTTCAATCCACTGAAGACCTGTACTGTGAGACATGGGAAAGTTTTTCTTCAAAGTTTATATCCTAGACTACATTATAAGGAGTTACAACCTCTCGCTCTATGGTCATTATCCACTGTTAGCATAAACATACACCCATGTATATATATATATATATTCTCTAAATCAGCTACGTCTTCAATCAGCTACCTTGACTCGCTCGGGCATGTCTGAACAGAACTGGGCAAGCTGCAAACCCTGGAGCTTGCCATTCCTTATTTGGAAACCCTCCTGACCTTCTCCTCACTATCTTCCTCTCCTTCCTTGTCTTCTTTCCCCCTTATCTATTCAGGAAATTTCCAAGTTTTTAACCAATCCAGTCAAGCATAGAATGTGAGGTCCTGTTCCGGCCAATGGGAACTGGACACAGCAGCAGAGCAGTCGCGTCAGGTTATGAAAGTTGTAAATGTCCCTGTCTCCTTTGTTCAGGTGTGCTCTCGTGGCAAGACTGCCGGTGAGCTGCACCCTTCCTGAGGGAAGTAAACTGGCCTTGCTGAGTGATCCGTTGTCTCGGTGTGGACTTTTCCCGATGTTATAATTCCATTTCCAACATGTACTTTCATACAATGCAATAAAAATGAATTGCCAAAAGAAATTTTAAAATGGCATACAAAATCCAAGCCCTTTTTGTTTTTTAATTATTAAATTCCACAGACAGTCATTGATTCCTTCAAACCGCGAAACTTAGGTGTGAATGCAGGCTGTCACATCTGAACCTCTGGGTGTGGCCGGTAGCCAGCAGCTTGCAGCCCGTGCATGGAGCACACTTTGAGTACTGGGATCCCAGAGACTCTACACATCCCATTCAATCTTTTCCCCAGTCCTAGGAAGCAGGGCTCCGGTCCCCTCTCCGGCTGAAAAAGATTCTTGGAGGTGGGAGCCTTATCCAAGGGGCCTCATAAACCAAAAACTATCTGTATTGATTGAGACTTATCTCAGAGACTTGTCAGTGTTTCCAATAACACGCCTGTGACACAGACTCAGGAGGTCCTGACAGCAGGTACACATTGGTTCAGTCGGGAAAAGCAGGAAATCTTGAAGGGTGGAGTGGGGAGGCTTCCAGATCATAAGCGAATTCACAGGTTTTCTGACTGGTGATTGGTTGAAAGAGTTCATCTGAAGACCTAGAATCTTGGCAGGCACAGTGGCTCACACCTAGAATCCCAGCACTTTGGGAGGCAGAGGCGGGTGGATCACCTGAGGTCAGGATTTTGAGGCCAGCCTGGCCAACATGGTGAAACACTATCTCTACTAAAAATGCAAAAATTAGCTGAGCATGGCGGCAGGCGCCTGTAGTCCCAGCTACTCTAGTGGCTGAGGCAGGAGAATTGTTTGAACCTGGGAGGCAGAGGCTGCAGAGAGCCAAGATCACACCATTGCATTCCAGCCTGGGTGGCAAAGTGAGACTCAACAATAAATAAATAAAAATAAAGACCTGGAATCCATAGAAGGGAGTGTCTGGGTTAAGATAAAAGTTGGGAGACCAAGGTTCTTATAATGTAGATGAAGCGTCTAGTTAGAGAGCTTCAGAGAGAATAGATTGTAAATGTTTCTTATCAGACTCTTAGTTAATTCTTTCCTGTAGCAGGGAAAATACCTGGAAAGGGAAAGGGATTCTCTACAGAATGTAGATTTTTTCCCACAAAAGATAGCTGTAAAGGACCATTTCAAAATATGTCAATGAAATATATTTTAGGGTAAAATACTTATCTGTGCTTGCTGGCTGTTCTTTTGTTCGAAAGAATTCAACTAAGGACCCACCCTAACTGCCTGCCTGACCAGTTTCTTCCTTTCTCTTTCTCAAGACGTCCCTCTACAGCTTAACACCAAATGCACCTGGGAACACCAGCCCCTGGGCATGCCCAGCTCCAAACCAAAGGGACTACAGAGTCCTCTGATAGAGATCCACAATGCACATCAACACACTAAAGGCTCTGATAAGTCTCACAGGAAATAAACCTCCATTTAACCCAGAGTCACCTGTAGAAGAAACCCTTTCCATGCAAAATACATCACATCACTATTTCTGGAGCCCACGGTAGGAAACACCAGGCTAAGGACACCTAAGAACACTTAGGGCTGCCCTCAATACAAGATTAAGAGTTAGCTCCTAAGGCTGCTAATGGAGATGGAGAATGGGCTTTACCCCTGACTTCCTGCACAGCTAGAGAATGGCGCTCCTCCTGCTGCCCAGGCAGGGGGATGCAGCAAGCACAGGATGTTTAAGAAAGAAAGACAGAAAAGAAAAAGAGTTTGCTGCCCAAAGTCACTACCAAATCATTAATGCTCACCAACAGAGTATCTTCAAGTTTCAGAATTGAAGAAATTGGCAGAATGTTAAGATGGAAGAGGGATTTTATTTTATTTTATTTATTTATTTTTAAGATGGGGTTTCACCATGTTGGTCAGGCTGGTCTTGAACTCACGACCTCAGGTGATCCGCCCACCTTGGCCTCCAAAGTGCTTGGATTACAGGCGGGAGCCACTACGCTCAGCCGAATGTCACATTCAAAGCTTGGGCCAACACAAAATGGTAAACTTTCTTAAAAGTTTAGGAGCTTTTTTTGCAATTTTTCCTGTGTGTATGTGCATCAGCTATCATTAGCATTAGTGTAATTATGTAAATTATTTACATAAGTGCAGCAAGAGTAACCACATAGGCTTCTTTTAAATTTGCATTGTTGAATATTTTCACAAATAATCTCAGATTGAATATATATTTCATTTTTAATTTTTTTTTTGTCTTAAGTCCATTTTCTGTTGCTATAACATTAATTTTTTTTTTTTTTTTAGAGAGACAGAGTTTTACCGTGTTGGCCAGTCTGGTCTTGAACTCCTGACTTTGTGATCTACCCACCTCGGCCTCCCAAAGTGCTGGGATTACAGGCATCCACCATCATGCCCAGCCTATTTGTTTATTCATTTAGAGACAGAGTTTTGCTCTCTCACCCAGGCTGGAGTACAGTGGTGTGGTCATGGCTCATTGCAGCCTTGAACTCCCCAGCTCAAGTGATCCTCCCACCTTAGCCTCCTGAGTAGCTGGGACTACAGGCAAGTGTCACCATGCTGGCTAATTTTTGTATTTTTTGTAGAGACAGGGTTTCGCCATGTTGCCCAGGCTGGTCTTGAGCTCCTGGGTTCAAGTGATCCGCTCATCTCAGCCTCCCAAAGTGGTGGGATGACAGGTGTGAACCCCTGCACCTGGCCTTTTGAAAAACCCGGACACTAGGAAGCCAAACCAAGGCAGATATCACACTTTGCCTGCAGTGTCTAATATATTGAATTTCCTGCACCTACCAGAAATGATGACTTTTTACTCATTCACTGTAAGGCTCAGAACTCTTGAAGCCTAACATTCTATGCACATTCTCAAATAAGACATTCCAGTCAAAGCCTTGGAAGTATAACCAATGTTTCTAATTGTATCCTGTTGTAAAGAGAGCAAATTATTATTGGAGTTTTGCAAATAACCATATTACCATAAAAATAAGAATACTCACAAATAGCTTCTGAATTTTGGAAAGATCAGGTAGGGAGGAAAAGCAAATATTCTAATTTTTGTTTACAAAAGTATGCTTTACAAAATTGCTGTAAGCTATAGACAGCTTAAAAGAAAAAAACTTTCCTTAAAATTGGAAAACAGGCCAGGCGCAATGGCTCATGTCTGTAATCCCAGCTCTTTGGGAGGCCGAGGTGGGTGGATCACAAGGTCAGGAGTTCAAGACCAGCCTGGCCAACATGGTGAAGCCCATCTCTACTAAAAATACAAAAATTAGCCGGGCCTGGTGGCACATCTGTAGTCGTAGCTACTTAGGAGGCTGAGGCAGGAGAATCCTTCGAACCCAGAAGGTGGAGGTTGTAGTGAGCTGAGATAGCACCATTGCACTCCAGCCTGGGCAACAGAGGGAGACTCTGTTTCAAACAAAACAAAAAACCTGGAAAACAAAATATCAAATGAACCAACAATGCTTCAAATTAAAAAGCTATAAAAACTCATAATTCTTCATCAGTTTATTCAGCTTCATGTAATTAAATCTTGCTCTGTTTGATCTCAGTTAGCAGTTTCACAAACCCATCAGTTTCTTCGACTGAGTTTTAGACTTTCTTACTCAGTCCAATAGTACCTCAAAGTTATGGGAAACCTGTACTTGTAAGAGTTCTTTCCATTCTTTCTGTGAAACTCCTTGAAGACACAATGCTTTAGAATTATTGTTGCCTGCAAAAAGCTTTCAGAAAGGCAGCAGAATAAAGCAGTTAACTGTAGGCAACAAGACTTAAAGTAGCCATGGTTAAAAGCCTGTTGAGAGTCTATTATATGAAGGATGCAATTGACAAGAAAATTTGGTTATTTCTGCAGTGTACAACATTTTAACATAATAACTGACTTTATGAACTTCATAACACATCAGATTTCTAGAACTCATGCAATTTTGGAACACCTTAGTAATGTATACACATATAACTTAAAGAAAATTTAACATTTCTTATATGACAATGTTTCCCACATAACTTAGCATATTAAATAAGCCTAGTTGGTTGAATGTTTCTCTTTTAAACTTTCAGGGGCCCTCCTGTAATGTCCAAAAGTTAGTCAGAGGTCAAAAATTAATTTTGAATTGGATTTTGGGAAGTTTGTCAAAAATGAAAGTTCAAAACACTTGGTCAAAACTAAGTGACTATCTGTGAAATAATATTCATTTAGCCAGAGTGATAATTAAAATACTTCAAAAGCAAATACAGGAAGTAACATAATTGTCAAAAACCTTAACTCTTTAAGAGAGATGAGTGTCTGTTTTCCTAAGTAATCAATGACCTAATAGTAGAGAAAAGGTGAAGCATAGGAAATTATTTTGATTAAACAGAAGTATTGTTTACTAGGCCAATTATATAGAAAAATCTCACAGTAATTTACTAATAGCAATCAATGCTTTTAAATTTGTTGTTTTTAAATCAAATTTCAGCTTTGCATCAGTGTATTTTTGATAGTAAACATTACTTTTTAGAAAAACCTATACAAAGGTAAGGTTTGTCATGTAAACTTCAAACCAGTGTCTTCCCCGTTGTAAAAGTTCCTAATGCTTTAGAGGCAGAGAGGGAGACACCCTTAAAAATAGAATTTCTTTTACAATGAATATCAAAAAAAGCCAGCTAAGTGCCAGGAAATTGTGTTTTGGAAATCACTTAGTTGATACACAGTCTTTTTTTTTTTTTTTTTAAATGTATTTATTTATTCACTTGTAAATAGAGATGAGGTCCCCCTAAATTGCCTGGGCTGGTCCCGAACCCCTGGGCTCAAGAGATCCTCCTGCCTCGGACTCCCAAAGTGCTGAGATTACAGGTGTGAGCCACTGCACCCAGCCTGGTCTTTTCAACTTAACCTGTTTCTCTTTTTTTTGAGATAGAGTTTTGTTCTTGTTGTCTAGACTGGAGTGCAATGGTGCGATCTTGGCTCACTGCCACCTCCACCTCGCGGGTTCAAGCGATTCTCCTGCCTCAGCCTCCAGAGTAGCTAAGATTACAGGCATGCACCACTATGCCCAGATAATTTTGTATTTTTAGTAGAGACAGAGTTTCTCCATGTTGGTCAGGCTGGTCTCGAACACCCGACCTCAGGTGATCCACCTGCCTTGGCCTCTCAAAGTGCTGGGATTACAGGCATGAGCCACCACTCCCGGGCAACTTAACCTGCTTCTTAATTAGATAACTGACTTCAGGGCACAGCCCTTGAATAAATAGGGCAAAGAAAGCATTCTATTTCTGGACTCATTAATAGAGCTCAATTTGATATCCCTCACAACCGATTTTAACCAGTTTGGTCACACACAAAATTTCTTTCATAAGATCCACAAATCTTCTACAGTTTTCTTAAATCTGTGATTTTGTCCTAAATTTCTTTCTTCATATTAGAAAATCCAACCATTCTAACTAAGGACAAATATATACTTTTCTTCTCTGTCATTATGACCACACAAAATTCTCTCTCGTACAAAAAAAATTACTTTCTCTTTCAACTTTTTTTCTATCAAAAATACACACTCATATTTATAGATGTTTTTTGCACCACTTTCTCCTACTTCCTAGTTTCTGTCTGCCTTGTTCTATTTTCTTCCTTAGTCCATATTTTGAGACATGCTTTAAATAACTTCCAAGTTAGATAAAATTACTCTTTTCTTCAAAGGTATATCCTCATGTCCTTTAACAATTTTCTCACTGAAAGCACACTTACTTTTTTAAAATACACTTTGTGTGCAGAATTACCTGTATTTTAAAACTTTTAATATTGAGCAATCTTAATTTCTAGTGAAAACCTAGGAAATAAAGTTTGAACTGTCACATGCCAACATTTTATAAACATGCATGTTATAATTTCTAGAAATATGTGATTCCTCATAGAACAATGTTTAATGTTTACTAACAGACCCAAACATATTTAGCTTCTCCATACCATATAAAAACAAGATTAGAGGCCAGGCATGGTGTCTCATGCCTGTAATCCCAGCACTTTGGGAGTCCAAGGTGGGTGGATCAGTTGAGGCTAGAAGTTCTAGACTAGCCTGGCCAACATGGTAAAATCCCCTCTCTACTAAAAATACAAAAAAATTAGCTGGTTGTGGTGACGCACACCTGTGAGCCCAGCAATTCGGGAGGCTGAGGCAGAAGAATCATTTGAACCCAGGAGTCGGATGTTGCAGTGAGCTGAGATGGCACCACAGCACTCCAGCCTGGGCAACAGATCAAGACTCTGTCTCAAAAAACAGACAAATAAAGATCAGAAAATGTCTTATTCTGTTCATTGTTGCCATAAAGGAGTCCATAAGGCTGAGTAATTTATGAAGAAAAGAGGTTTGTTTGGTGCAGACTACGAAAAGCATGAGGCCAGCATCTGCTTCTGGTGAGGGCTTCAGCCTGCTTCCACCCATGGAGGAAGGTAAAGGTGACCCAGTATGAGCGAAGCAAGAATTCACTCATACCACGAGGATGGAGGCAAGCCATTCATGAGGGATCCCACCCCAGACCCAAGCACCTCCCGGTAGAACCCACTTCCAACACTGAGAATCAAATTTCAACATGAGGTATGGAGGGCCAAATATCCAAACTATAGCACAAAGCATATCAACCTTAAACTTACGCTCAGCAATTAATGTTTCAGTGTCTTAACTTAGAAATGACTTGACATTTTATGCATATCCATTAATCATAACATGACTTGAAGATCAAGTTACTGAAAAGATTCTTGAAATTATGAGAATGTTATTTGTATACTTGTATCCCATTTACATCCACGTAATTTACTCATTCTTTGTTGTTGTTATTGTTGTTGTTGTTTTTGTTTTTAAAAGCCAGTCAAATAATTTACTCATTCTCAACAACTATGCTTACATTGCTGGTCACACAAAATTAGCCATCATCTCAGTGACTTTCCTGCTAACCATTTTACAGCTTGCAACCTAAGCAAGAATGCTAAAGTTAAACACATGAGTATTTTACTGATCAGAAAACACAGCTGTTTTAATTAAACCTATAATATTAAACTAGTCTTACCAAAGATTTACCCAAGTCACACAAACAAAAAGGCATTTAAGTTAGTTTCTTTGTTCTGGTAAAATAAGTGCTAGCTTTTTCTTTAAGCCAATTAATTATGACTGTTTCTTATATTTTGGCAGAGAAACATCACATATATGTAATACATACAGACACACAGACAGAGGCAGGTCTTATAGGTTTATTAAGATTATTCATTTGTCAGTTTTCAAATAGCTTCTCTCAGGTGCCCACCACTGTGCCCAGATAATTTTTATAATTTTAGTAGAGACAGGGTTTCACCACCTTGGCCAGGCTGCTCTCGAACTCCTGACAGAATGATCCACCCACCTCAGCCTCCCAAAGTGCTGGTGTTATAGGCCTGAGCCATGGTGCCTGGCCCACAATGAGTTTTTTTAAAAGCAATTTTAGAATCCTCTTGTCTCTTTGAGACTTCTGAACACCTATAAGAATAATAATCCCATTCTCCCTCAGTAATTCAAGAGGCTTCAGACTCAAGTGCACTTCTTAGACAACCATTTCTGTGTTCATCTGGAACATTCCATGTAACAGCCATTGTCATTCTGAATTATCTTTAGTAAGACTTGGCCACTTTTGAGAATATTTGCAACTTCTGGGGCCATAATTCTTGTCCATGAAAAAGGCAGGCATATCAGACGACAGAGTACTCAGATCTTTAGAAATTAGGGATTCCATTTATATGTTGGCTCTTGGGTCTCTCAGAGCCAGGATGGCTTTTGCTCTGGGACCTTGCCCTCGAGAAGACAGAAGCAACAGGGCCCCTGCAGTAATAACCACTTACTGCCACTGTTATCAGTTACCTTAAAAATGACAGTTTTGTTCCCAGAGTGACTCCCCGGGCACTGCAAACCAAAAGGTGGTGTGCCCTGCCACAGCACACACTAACCTTGGTACCCCAAATGCCAAAAGTATCAGGGAGCACTAACGTAAAGGTGAGCAGGACTTCTCAGGGCTCCATGAGGAAGACGGAAGACAGGGAACCCACAGAAGACAGAGTGAGCAGGGTCTTTCCTGTGCTCCTGCAGGGGTCTCAGGGTTGCCAGATCTGTTAAAAGACAAAATTACAGCAAACTTAGTTTAAATACCCCAGTTGCCTTTATTTGCAATTCTAGAATTGAGCCATACTTTATTCCATAAAAAATAATTCGTGTTCCAATGAATTGAGCAGAGGAGGTTGGCTTTACGGGCAAAAAAAAAAAAAGGGCTGAAGAAAGCAGAAACAAAGACCGAAAAGCATACTGGTCACTTCAAAGTTGTTTTCCCTACAAGGCAAGGACAGTGAGCCGGAACAATAGCAAGCTGATTGGCCAACACCAGTTACTTTGGGTTAAGGATTAAAACAGAGGAAGCTTATGCTAATGGAAGACTGAAGGTGGCCCCTTTGGCCAATTAGTGCCTTGGTCCCCATAATGGCAACATTGTCTGTTTCAGAAGCAGCTTAACCCAACCTGTGATGATGGCAGATCAGTTAAATGATGCTGTGACATGTACCTTGTGGTGGAAGACAACAGTCCCCATGCTCAGACGGCATGCATGGCAGGGGCGGGTGCGGGAGACACAGGCATGTGGAAACACAGCTGAGATCTCGGCCTCCAGACACCGCCTGCTACCTTGGCAACCCCATGGAGCCCCGATCTGGTGCTCTCCCTCTTCCTACCAGCATCCAGAGGAGGCAGTGCAACATTCTCCCACCCCTTCTCCCACCCTCCCAGGGATAACAAGGAGATGGCCAACAGGACCGTGGCCTCACCTTCCTCACAGTTCCACACAGACTGAAATGCGTGCACATGTTCAGGGCTTTATTGACAGACTTGTCTTTAGTGAACTAAAATTACACACTTCTTATCGCTGTAACTTTATTGCTGCTCCACTTACTTTTTCAAGGGTTTCTTTGTCCATTTTGTATTACTGTAAAGGAATACCTGAGGCTGGGTAATTTATAAAGAAAGGGGTTTCTTTGGCTCACAGTTCTGCAGGCTGTACAGCAAGCACGGGGCCAGCGTCTGCTTCTCATGAGGGCTTTGGGCTGCTTCTGTTCATGGTGGACAGGGAAGAGGAGCTGGTGTGTGCAGAGATCCTGTGGCAAGGGAGGAAGCAAGGGAGAGGCGTGCCAGGCTCTTCACAATACACTCTTGTCGAAACCAATAGAGTGAGAGTTCACTCATTACTGCGAGGATGACGGCACAGAGAGATGCTTGAGGGACCTGCCCTCGTGACCCAAACATCTCCCACTAGGCCCCACCTCCAACGCTGGCAATAAAATTACAGCATGAGATTTGCAGGGGACAAATAGCCACCCTACAGTGATGGGTATCCCTGCAAATGTAGTAGATCTAGCTCAAATTCCATCTTGCATTTCTGATTATTTCATCCATATGTATGTACTTGGGTAGAATGAATCATTCTCTTTTTAATTTAAAGTTTTATCTATTTTTAATTTATTTAATTGACAAAAATTGTATGCATTTATCAAGTTCAACATGATGTTTAGACATCTTTCAACAGGCTAGGCGCAGCGGCTCACCCCTGTGACCCCAGCACTCTGGGAGGCCAAGGCAGGTGGATCACCTGAGTTCAGGAGTTCAAGACCAGCCTGGCCAACATGGCGAAACCCCCTCTCTACTAAAAATACAAAAATTAGCTGGGTGTGGTGGCACATACCTGTAATCTCAGCTACTTGGGAGGCTAAGACAGGCGAATTGCTTTAACCCAGGAGGTGGAGGTTGCAGTGAGCTGAAATTGTGCCACTGCACTCCAGCCTGGGGGACAGAGCAGGACTCACACACACAAAAAAATCTTTTAATAAGCTGTTTATTTTATTTGGCCTTCTTCTTTCTTCTTAGGAAGCCCATATTGGCTATGGTGGTGTGTAACCTGCCATAATTATCTGCTTGAGTGAACATGCACCAATGTCTATGTATGTAGAATGTGTGCGCATATCTAAGGTTTTTTGTCGGTGTTTACTTCTAAAGATGGTATTGTAGGAGAGGAAAAATAATTTTCTCCTTCGCCCTTTATGAGTTCTTAGTGGGACTTTTTGTAACAAAAGACAGATTAACAAGAGAAACAAACAAAAGTTTAATCATAAGCATCCTTCGCCATCATAACTAATATGCTTCTCCGCATTTTAGAGCATAGATGATGTTTGAGATTCTTCGAAGCAGTCCAATCCCTTCATTTGAGGAAACTGAAACCCAGAAAGGGGTGACCTGCTGAACGTGGCTGACCTGCCCCTGCCCCGTTCCCATCCCTTCTCAACATTTCAACCACACGGGCCTCCTGCGGCTCCCATCCACCTGTCCGGAGAGAGGGCCTTTGCACAGACTGCTGTGGCACGCAATTCTAGAGGGCTGCTTACTCATTAGATTACTTGGGTCACCTCTGCCTGAAGGAGCCACTCGCGTGGACTCCCCTTCCCTTTGTTTCCCCTCCCAGCCCGTATCACTGCCCTATATGATTATCTGCTTGTTTTGGCATCCCCAGGCCCACCTGAGGAAAAGCTCCAGAGGGCAGGCGCTGCCTCGCTCTGTGTCCTAGCCCCACAAACACTGTTCCATCTGCCGACTCGAGGGCCATGGGGATCTTGTCTGCAGAAGCCCTAGGCTGGGTGGGGCCTCTCCATTGGCTGTTGTGCTCATTACTGTCCTTTCCCTTCAGTTCCCTCCCCTTTTCTTTTTTTGAGACAGTGTCTCGTTCTGTCCCCCAGGCTGGAGCGCAGTGCTGTGATCTCGGCTCACTGCATCCTCTCTGCCTCCAGGGTTCAAGCAATTCTCCCCCCACAGCCTCCTGACTAGCTGGGAAGATAGGCATGTGCCACCGAGTAATTTTTTTGTATTTTTAGTAGGGACGGGGTTTCACCATGTTGACCAGGCTGGTCTCAAACTCCTGCCCTCAATTGATCTGCCTGCCTCAGCCTCCCAAAGTGCTGGGACTACAGGCACATGCCAATGGCTAATTTTTCGTATTTTTAGTAGAGACAGGGTTTCACCATGTTGGCCAGGCTGGGTCTTGAACTCCTGACCTCAAGTGATCTGCCCTCCTCAGCCTCCCAAAGTGCTGGGATTACAGGCGTGAGCCACGGCACCTGAGTTTCCTTATTGCAGGGTCAGTGTCTCTAAAGTCCTCAGGGTCACAGAGACTTTCTGAGGAGGATTCATGACAAAACGAGTGAAACGCATCTGCACTCCAGTTTTACTAGCTTAGTCTGCTCTCACGCTGCTAATAAAGACACCCCTGAGACTGGGTAATTTTAAAAGGAAAGAGGTTTAAGAGACTCCCAGTTCCATGTGGCTGGGGAGGCCTCACAATCATGGCAGATGGCAAAGGAGAAGCGAAGCTGTCTTACATGGCTAGAGGCAAGAGAGAGTGCAGGGGAACTGCCCTTTATAAAACCATCAGCTCTCGCCGGGCGTGGTGGCTCATGCCTGTAATCCTAGCGCTTTGAGAGGCCGAGGTGGGTGGATCACCTGAGGTCAGGAGTTTAAGACCAGCCTGACCATCATGGAGAAAACCCCATCTTTAAAAATAATAATAATTAAAAAACCCATCAGCTCTTATGAGACCTCTTCACTATCACGAGAACAGCATGGGGGAAACCGCGCCATGATTCAGTTACCTCCCTCTGGCTCCTTCCCATGGCACGTGGGGATTATGGGAGCTACCGTTCAAGATGAGATTTGGGTGGGGACACAGCTGAACCATTTCACTGGTCCACTGCAAGGAGCTGGTGGTGCTCAAAGTAAAGGTGGCAGAGGTCTTCACCCAGAAGGAGACTCCAGAGCCCACCGCGGCACGGCTTCCTTCCCTTGTGTCTTATATCCCTCGTGTTCTCTGAAGCAAATGTGCTTTTTCATATGAGTGATCACAGTGATACACCAACGAGACATCAGCCAGAGGTACCTGGAGCCCTCATTTCACCGGTTAGCCAGCGGCTGCTCTGTTGCAATGCCAGGTCCCCTTGGGTAGAGAGTGAAAGAAACGGGTCTGTCTGGCCATGTCCGCGTGTGTGGACTGGAACTGGGGCCGGAGCCCTGAATCAGGAGCCAAGCACCTGAGCTTTCAGGGTGCGGGGCCTGGGGAAGGGGCCATGGATGTCCTCAGGGAGACGGAGGCCCCTCAGTCGGTAGGCCCAAGAAACAGGAGCTGGTTCTGGGGCCACGGAGGGGTCAGGGGAGGTAGAGCTTGTGCCCAGCCTTGGGGTCAACCTGGCTGCCAATAGGCCCATGCAAACCCCAGACATTGGGCCATGGGAAAGGCACTGCGGAGGGTAATCCGAGTAATGGCCCGGGCTGGGGCTCGGCGCAGCAGCTGGCTGGGGCTAATGCTGCTCCTCCGTATCTGCTTTTATGTGATTAATGGCTGTGGATAAACCCTTGATCCCGGGAAAGCAGGCCCAGTGGCTAAGCCCAGCCAGGAGCACCACTTTGGTTATGCTGGGAGCCTGACTCATGTTGGCGGTTTTCTTTTTCTTTCTTTCTCTTTTTTTTAGATAGAGATGGGGTTTCACCATGTTGGTCAGGCTGGTCTCAAACTCCTGACCTCAGGTGATCCGCCTGCCTCGACCTCCCAAAGTGCTGGGATTACAGGTGTGAGCCACAGTGCTCGGCCGGCGATTTTCTTTTTAATCAAGCTGTCATTTTAGTATGTGAGGAAAAAAATGAAAGGGGTGGGAACTACACTCACGGAAAGCCCAGAAAGGGGTCGGCAGGGGGATGAGGCGAGTCTGGTGCTGCAGGTGTGAAAACAGCTGGGGGCCCAAGTGCCCTGACCCCCCCAGCCACCCACTCACGGCTCCACCCACTCTCACCTCCCTTGGGTTCACGCTCTGGCTAACCAGTGATCGGAGGATGTTTCTGCCACTGCAGCAGCCCCCACTTCATCCACGGGGCTGCCTGAAAGGGCAGCTAGTACTGAACCTGACTGCCGTCAGTCAGAACACATTGCTGTTCATGTCTTCCACCCACAGATGTAACGCCTTTTCCATCTTAGCTCTTGTCGCACACTGTGGCCATAACTTTGGCCGTTTGAATTGTGACAGCAAAACCTGCACACATTTTTTTCCCTTCTTCATAATTTCACACATAGAAGATTCGTTCTTACTGCAGATCTTAGAAAACTAAGCGTATGCTTTTTTTTTCCCCTTAAGTTGAGGACTTTCATCTTTTCACTGAAAGGAAGTGCTGTGCTGGTCTCTTTGGCATACTGAATTCCCAGCATCACTACTTTTGCACTTTGAGGCTGTGATTAAGTAGAATAAGGGTGACCTGAACACAAGCACTGGGCTGCTGCGACAGTCGCACTAAGTATCCGATGTTGGTGTAAACAATGCAGATACACAGGCCGAAGGGAGGATTCACACCCAAGACAGGGCAGAGTAGCATGCAATTTAAAATCTATGAAATTGTCTGTTTCTGGAGTTTTCTATTTGACCGTGGGTAACAACCCCAGAAAGTGAAACTGCAGATAAGAAGGGACTACTGATTTGCACATCTTTTTTCTGTGCCTGATTGTAACCATTGCCCAATGGATTCTTCTTGCCCTCTGCCTAGACAGAGCAGATTTATCAAGACAGGTCAGGCTAGTCTTGACCTTTAATTCACGCAGAGCTTTGGTTCAAATCACAGATGGGAAAACTAAGGCTCAGAGAGCTCGAGAGCTTATAGAGTCTGCAGAATATCCCTGGCAGAGCCAGCCACTGGTTGAAATTGCAGTCAAGAGAGTTTAATTCATGCAGAGCTGGCTGTACAGGAGACTGGAGTTTTATTATTGCTCAAATCAGTCTCCCCAAACATTCGGAGACTGGGGTCTTTTAAGGATACTTTGGCGGGTAGTGGGCCCGGGAGTGTGGAGCATTGATGGGTTGGACAGGAGATGAAATCACGGAGGGCGAAGCTGTCCTCCCACGCTGCGGTTCCTGGGTGGGGGCCACAAGACCAGATGAGCCTGTTGACCACCAGCCTGGGTGGCTGCAGCTGGTGCATGCAGGGTCTACGAAATATCTCAAGCACTGATCTTAGGTTTTTACAACAGTGGTGTTATTTCCAGAAGCAATTTGAGGAGGTTTGGAAGCTTGCGGCCTCTGGCTTCCTGACTCCTGAACCTCACTTCTTACCTTGTTGCTCATTTGTTAGCCTCACAAAGGCAGATTGGTCCCTAGGCAAGCAGAGGGTTTGTTTCTGGAAAGGGCTGTTATCATTCTTGTTTCAAAGTTAGACTATAAACAAAGTTCCTCCCAAAGTTAGTTCAGCCTACGCCCAGGAATGAACAAGGACAGCTTGGAGGTTAGAAGCACGATGGAAGTCGGTTAGGTCAGATCTCTTTCACTGTCATAATTTCCTCAGTTATAATCTTTGCACAGGTGGTTTTATGATCTCTTTTGCTTCTCACCTTGACCCTGTAAATAGCAGGGTGGGTACACAAAGGTCAGATGCCAGGTAGGACACTGGGGCAGGTCCTGGGGGTCCCAATGTGCCCGGCATTAACCCTTCAGTTGCTAGGTCATAAAGGTGTATCCAAGGGTTTCAGGGGGGCCACAGCATCCAGGCAGCTCTGAGCAGTGGCTACTTCCTGATGTGTGTGGAACACCCTGATGTCTTTCACCTGGAAGTGCATCCCTGCTGAAGACCAGCCCTGCCCAGGACATGGAGGAAGTGGGTGCTTTGGTTCAAATCACAGATGGGAAAACTAAGGCTCAGAGAGCTCGAGAGCTTATAGAGTCTGCAGAATGTCCCTGGCAGAGCCAGCCACTGGTTGAATTTCACATCTTCTCTCTTCTCTGCCAAGGTGGCCTGCTGGAACCCATGGCCATTGGCTCATGGGCGCGCTGTCACTCACTGTCCAGTGTTCTGCAATACTTGGGCAAGGAGGCCACCACACACAGGTGTCAGATGGCCCCAAAGGGACCACAGACATCTGACACGAACATCTGGGCTATCTTGAGCATATACTACAATTGTATGCCAGGATTCTCTGTAATACACACACCCTTCACTCCTGTCTGTCCCTCTGCTCCCATTTATGGACCATTCTAAGCCATGGTATTAGGTTGAGCCACTTAAAATGGCCATCTTTGTAGGTCAAACATAGTCAGATAGCAGCAATTTCATGTATTTTTTAGAAAGTTGACAAACTGTAACTGAGGATCAGGTCGGCACTGGAGGTGGCCAGGTGGGGGCAGCAGAGAGCTGAGCTGGCAGAAACCAGAGCTCATAGGCAGGGAGGGCTCTCAACGGAGCTGCAAGAGAAGTGACCCTACAGGGTCCCACCATGACCCAAAGTGGAGAGGGCCAGGCGGCCTGGGCCCCTTAGCTAAACAGATCTGCACAGGAAGCACACGTCGGCACTGGTGCTGTGGCACTGGCATCATCAGCACTTGAGCTAGAGGTACCTGCCAGGTCTGGTCCTGCCAACCCTCAAGGCCAAGCGTCCAGGACAAGGGACCTGCCAAGCTTCAGCTCCTCCTGACCACAGTCCACAGTGGAGAGATGACACAGCGCTTGTCCAAAAACAGCGCTGCATGAAGCTCCAAAGGACAATCTCTGTGGCTGAGGCACCTGAGCCTTTGACTCCTGAGCCTCCAGCAGCCTTCCTTTCCCCACCTGCAAGTTCCCGAGGAGGCTGTCACCTGAATGGCATGTGGCCATCAGCACTGGCTGGAAATGCTGATGATGCACTCTCAACCAGTGCAGTGACACAGCCACCTCTGGTTGGAAGCCAGGGGGCTTTCATTTGAATTAGCTACAAACTTTGCTGAGTTCCATGCAAAGTAAAAATGCTGGCCCCTGTTCAAAAATTGTAAAGAATTTCAAGATGGCAACAGCAAAGTGCAAAACCAAATGCAAGTTTCTGATAGCAGAGCTCCATGCATGGCACAGGTCACCCACCCAAGGGGCCAGCCCTGGCATTTGTCTTGGGTGGACAGCCTGTGTGGAATGGAATGGGGTGGGTTGGGGCTGCCTCTGCATGCCTGCCTGTGCCCGTCAGTGATGCGGTGCCTTCATGGCTCTGGAAGCAGAGAATCCCTGGCACTTCCCCGTCCAGCACCATCTCCCCTAGTTGTGAGCAGGAAGGGGGTTGTGGCACCTGAAATAAGAATGCACAGAGCTCCCGAGGCTCAGGGGTGGTGTTGGGCACCCTCCTGGTGATATGGGGAGTGCACCACAGGTGTGCACAGGTGTCACCAGGCCAGGTGACAGTGACCAGCGTCCTTTATGGTTCATGAGTCAGGAGCAGAGCTGACAGAGGAGAATTCAGAACAAAGACAGCACAGCCCACAAGCGAAAGAGGCAGGTGGGCTAGGGAAGGTGGGAGGGGGGCAGAGTTCGATGGCAGCTGGCAGGCACAGCCCAGGACAGGGAGATGGCGTTCTCATCCCACAATCATTAATTGTTGAATGTTGATTGATGGTGATTGTTGAATACTGTAAATATTGCTCCTGGGTACCAGTAGGTCGTTTCCCCCCGGAGACAGTCACCAATCCTGAGCTCATGGCAATAGGGGAGCTCTTACCCTGTGTGCTGTGGTTGATACACTGGTCAGCAGAGCGGGGAGGGGACGCACAGGTCGGGGTCTGCAGATGACAGTCCAGATAATAAAGATCTGGTTTCAGCCCTGGCTCTGCCATGGACCAGCTCTGTGATGTCAGCCAAGTCACTGCCTCTCTGAGCCTGAGGGAAAGAATGCCAGCGCTTTCTCCCTGGACTCCAGGCACAGCCCCACTAGCTACCCCTCCTCTTCCAGCCTCCTCAGCGTCACTTTAACACTTACACCCCATTGGCTTGCGTCCTTGTTTCTCATCCGCTGGGAGGATGCCTGCCTATTCCTGGGGCTCCCTGGATGCCCTCATTTTACAGTCGCTGCTTGTTCCTGTGAGATCTCGATGGCCACCCTCCACCCCTTCCACCCAGGGCCTCCCGAAGCTCCTGCAGCTCTGCCTTCTCGCCACCCTGTCCCACCTAAGTGGGAACTGAACTCTTTGTGACTCCACAAGACAAGACTTAGCTGAGAAAGTTGTGTGAGGTCAAGTTGGAGTGTAGATTTGAGAACGATTGTGGGACCCAGACAGAATGTCAGCCTCACCCCCCCTCCGCTGTCCTGGGCTACCCTCAGCTGCCACAGGGCCACCTTCCACTTTCGCCTCTTGTCTCTCTTGTGGAATTTTGAATTCTCCCGTGTTATTTGGCTTTGTTCTGAATTCTCCTGCCTGAGCATTTCTCAGAATTCTGCCTTCTGTAGAAACTCAGCCATTAAGATGCATTTCTGCTAAACGAAGGACCACCTGCCTCTGGGGACTGGTAGGCCTTTGGCCACTCTGAATTGCACCCAGATGGCAGCTACCCACAAGAGGCCCTGAGTAGCAGAGAATCAGAAACATACACAAACTGACTGGGCATCCTTGGGGATTCCATGAGATACCCTTTGCAGTGGCCCTTTCTCCACAATCAAGATCAGGAATCACTTAGAAACCCAGGAGGAATGAGAAATCTCAGGGGTTCAGCCTGGACCTTCACAAACAGCTCCATGAGGCAAATTGCTTACCACCTCAATTTCTCTGGCTAAGAAATGGGGATGATAGCAGCCTTTCCATTAACTTCTACAGTTGTGAACATCACAGGCAAATGCATTTCTTTTCCAGGTTTTTTTTTGTTTTTTTGTTTTTTTTTCTGAGACAGGGTCTCACTCTGTCATCCAGGCTGGAGTGCAATGGTGTAATCTCAGCTCACTCCAACCTCCACCTCCCCGGTTCAAGTGATTCTCGTGCCTCAGCCTCCTGAGTAGCTGGAATTGCAGGCGTTCACCACCGTGTCTGGCTAACTCTTGTATTTATTTTAGTAGAGACGTGATTTCACCATGTTGGCCAGGCTGGTCTTGAACTCCCAACTTCTAGTAATCTGCCCGCCTTGGCCTAGCAAAGTGCTGGGATTACAGGCTTGAGCCACTACACCTGGTTGGCAAATGCATTTCTAAAGTGCTTTGAAAAGCAAGCAATTTCTCAAATACTTAAGAAAAAAAATATCTGGCAACTCACCCAGCCTACACTGCCAGCCTCAGCTCCATCCTCCCAGCTCCTGGCCACCACCTCCTAGGATACTGGACCCACTCTAAGGGACCATAGGTATGTCTAACCCTGCCAAGGTTGGGAGAGTTCTGAAGGGAAGAGGAGTGGAGAGAAGAAAGGGAATAGCTACTGAACTCCTGGGTTCTGTGTGCGCACGCATTGCTCACAGGAGGTATTCGTGAGAGAGAGCAGCACATCCCCATGTGAGCTTTGCAGTGGCCTCCTGCAATTGTTGGATGCAGTGTTCTGTGAATGCTCTTTGGTCAGTTTTGTTAATTGCATTCTTCAAATCTGTCTCCTTCTTGAATTTGTTGTCTGTTTTATTATCAATTACTAAGAAAAATGTGTTTAGATTTCTCATTATGATTTCTTGTGATTATGCCAATTTTTACTGTTTTTTTTTGTTGTTGTTGTTGTTGTTTTTGTTTGTTTGTTTGTTGAGATGAAGTTTCACTCTTTCACCTAGGCTGGAGTGCAGTGGCCTGATCTCAGCTCACTGCAAACTCTGCCTCTTGGGTTCAAGTGATTCTCCTGCCTCAGCGTCTCAAGCAGCTGGGATTATAGGTGTGTGCCACCATGATCGGCTATTTTTTTGTATTTTTAGTAGAGATGGGGTTTCACCATGTTGGCCAGGCTGGTCTTGAACTCCTGACCTCAGGTTATCAACCCGCTTTGGGCTCCCAAAGTGCTGAATTACAGGCATGATCCACCATGCCTGTCCATACTCTGTGTGTTTTAAGTTATATTATTAGATGCATACACATTAAATTTTTTTTTAATTTCAATTATTTATTTATTTATTTATTTGAGACAGAGTCTCCCTCTATTGCCAGGCTGGAGTGCAGTGGCTCAATCTCGGCTCACTGCAACCTCTGCCTCCCAGGTTCAAGTGATTCTCCTACCTTAGCCTCCAAAGTAGCCGGGATTACAGGCACTTGCCACCATGCCCAGCTAATTTTTGTGTTTTTAGTAGAGTTGGGGTTTCTGCCATGTTAGCCAGGCTGGTCTCCAACTCCTGGCCTCAGGTGATTCATCCGCCTCAGCCTCCTAAATTGTTAGGATTACAGATGTGAGCCACCAGGCCGGCAGGGAAGCCCTTTTGAATGCTATAATAAGACCTCACTCTGTACTCCTGGGCTGTGACTTCCACAAGTGCTTCAGCTTTTCCCCCACTTAATGTGAGACAGGAAGGCTAGAGAGCTGGAGTGTGGTGTTTCCCTTCCAACTGGGGAAGACTAGAGAGGGCTGGAGTTTGTTACTTTTCCTCCCCCACATTGGTTTGGCTCCTTTATGCTTTCAATGTTTATGTCCTCCCCACCTCACAAATTACTGAAATGCAACCCCAAATGTGATGGTATTAAGAGATGGGATGTTGGGGAGATGATGAGATCAAGAGATGGAGTCCTCAGGGATGAGATTGGTGCCCTCATAAAAGAGGCCCCAGAGAGCTATCTCACTCCTGCCATGTGAAGACACAGCTAGAACGTGAGTCATATGAAGACACAAGCCCTTGCCAGGCCCCAGATCTGCCTGCTCTTCGATTTTGGACTTCCCAGCCTCCAGAACTGTGAGAAATAAATGTTTGTTGTTTATAGGCCAGGCAGCTATGCTATTTTTGTTTTAGCATCCTGAATGGACAAAGATAGGCTTTGACAAGGTAGTTTCCCTTGACGGCAGGCAGAAGAGAGAGTGCTCTGGGTGTGTCTCAACATGGTTACTTTTCTCCTCCTGCTGGAAACAGGTGGGGACTTTTCTGTGATCTTCACTGTGAGAATCTGGTGGAGTGCTTGGAGGTGAAACTCACAAAAGTGTGAGGGGTACCCGAAGACCGGGCCTCTCTGCAACCTTTAACTTCTAAGCTAGTCCACAGCCAGAAATTCATCAATTACAGCTTCGATTTTCCTACCTATTTCTGGTCCTAGCATTTTCTGCAATTTTAGAAGGTGTAATTCTCTGTATTTCCGTCTCTTCATTTTTCAGAGTGTCAGTTTGCCCCTGTAATCTCAATTCTTTGATCAATCTAAACAGCTTTTTTATATCATGAGAATGAAAGTGATGGCTTTTTTATACCTCCAAGCAGGAATCCGAAGTTTCTGTCGTGTATTTAATTCCAGATATGTTTTAAATCCTGCAAGGTATTATTGCTGTTATGCTATACAATTGGTATCCATTTAGATATACACACATATTTACTATTTTCATTGTTCTTTATTCCTTTGTGTTCCATGCCTTTATCTTTGATATTTTTACTCCTGTCTGAAGAAAGCTCTTTGTAAGTCTATTATGAATTAACTCTCTGTTAGTTTGTCTAAAAATGTCTCCATTTTTTTTGTTGTTGCTGTGGAAGAATATATTTTTCTGGACACAAAATTCTAGGCTGGCAATTATTTCCTTTTAGCATTCTGAATATATCATTTTGTTACCTTCTGACTTTCATTGCTTCTGTTGAGAAGTCAGCTGCATTTTTAGTAGCTGTCTGCTCTATAGAAGGTAATCTTTTCCTTTTGTAACATCTTAAAATTTTACCTTTGGTTTTCAGCAATTTCACTGTTGTTTGACTAGATGTACATTTCTTTGTGTTTATTATGCTTGGAGTTCATTGAGATTCCTAAATTGTGGATTAACATCTTTCATCAAGATACAGAATCAACCTAAATGCCCATCAATGATAAACTGGATAAAAAGATGTGGTACATACACACCATGGAATACTATGCAGCCATAAAAAAGAACAAGATCATGTGCTTTGCAGGGACATGGATGAAGCTGGAGGGCATTATCCTTAGCAAACTAACAGGAAAAGAAAACCAAATACCACATGTTCTAACTTATAAGTGGGAGCTAAATGATGAGAACACATGGACACATAGAGGGGAACAATACACACTGGGACCTTTTGGAGGATGGTCAGTGGGAGGAGGGAAAAGATAAGAAAAAATAGGCATACTAGGCTTAAAACCTGAGCAATGGAAAAAAAGCCTGGGTGCTGGATAATCTGTACAACAAAGCCCTGTGACACCAGTTTACATATGTAACAAACCTGCACTTGTACCCCTGAACTTAAAATAAAAGTTTTAAAAAATGAAAATGATTTTAAAGCATGAAGAAAAATATTTTTAATCACTTTGGAAAATTTTCATTCATTATTGTTTTAGATGCTGTTTCTGACCCATTTTATCTCTATTCCCTTGGGATTTCAAATAAACACTGTTGGACCTTGTCATTAAATTCCGTATGTCTTTTTTTTAAAAACATGCGCTGTGTTTTTCTTACTTTTTGCTCTTCTGCTCCCTTCTGGGTAATTTCTTCTAACTTTGCTTTCAACTCAATGATTCCACAACTGGTCTGTTGTTCATCTAATCCATTGGGTTCTTAACGTTAGTTATTAGATTTTTCAGTTCTGCAATTTACAGTTGGCTGTTTCCCAAAGCCATTAAGATACTTACAGATTTCAACTTCCTGCAAAACTTTTCAGCTTTGTCTTCCATAACCTGATAACATAAGTATCATTGCATTAACGTTTGTGTCTGATAATTTCAATATATGGAACCCCTGGTGGTCTTTTCCCCCTTTTCACTGTTCCTGCTGCTTCCTTTTCATGCTGTTCTGTGCCTCAAAGTATCTGGTTGTCATTAATTGTGTCCCATATATCATATCTGAAAAACTATGTGTAGAAATAACTTGAGGCTTAGGATGATGTTGTTTTTTTTCCAGAGTGGATTTTTATCCTTTTTCTCCTTGAGGCATTAGCAATCTAGGATGAACTTATTTCAATGATAAGAACTGAAATTATCTAGGTCACCCACATCACCCTAATCTGAGCTGCAGTTCCTGCGCAAGCTGCTTTACCCATCTGTATTCCCAGAGAATAGCTCTTCAAGGTCCTAACACAGTGAGTTTACCACGGTCCCCTACCATGGCTAGAGAGTCAGACATTGTGGGACTAAGCTGTGACACCTTAAATGAGTTGCTTAGTCCCACAATGTCTTATTGTGTCTTATGTGTAAAATAGAGATAACTATAGTACTTCCCTTTTAATGTTGTGGGTATTAAGAGTTAATTTCCATTTCACATCCATTAGGATATCTATTACTTAAAAACAAAACAACAAACCTCCAGCAGAACATAGATATGGAGAAATTGGAATATTTCTGCAAAACTAGGGGGATGTAAAATGGTGCAGCCATGGTGGAAAACAGGGCTATGGTTTGAATGTGCCCCCCAAAGCTCATGTGTTGGCAGCTTCATCTTCAGTGCAACTGTAGGGAGAGGTGAGACCTTTAAGAGGTGATTAGGTCATGAGCCTTTCTCTCATGAAAAGATGAATGCTATTTCCATGGCATTAGTTTCATTACCTCAAGGGTAAGTTTGTGCTAAAAGTCAGTTCAGCCACCTATTTCTCTCCTCATGCATTCTCTTGCTGTGCAACAACTTCTTCCATGTGATGATGAAGCAAGAAGACCCTCACCAGACATAGCCCCCAGTCTTGGACTTCCCAGCTTCCAGAACCATGAGCCAATACAGCTTCTGTTCTTTACAGATTACCCAGTCTCAGGTATTCTGTTATAGCAGCACAAAACAGACTAAGACAAATAGTATGTCAATTTCTCAAAAAAAATTAAACAGAATTACTACATGATTACTACATGATGTAGCAATTCTCCTCTTGGGTATATCCAAAAAAGAACTGAAAGCAGAAACTTAAACAGGTATTTGGACACCAGTGTTCATGCCATTATTGTTATTTTTATTTTTAGATGCAGTCTTGCTCTGTCGCCCAGGCCGGAATGCAGTAGCACAATCTTGGCTCACTACAACCTCTGCCTCCTCCGTTCAAGTGATTCTCCTGCCTCAGCCTCCACAGTAGCTGGGATTACAGGTGTGTGCCACCACGCCAGGCTAATTTCTGTATTTTTAGTAGAGAGGGGGTTTCACCATATTGGCCAGGCTGGTCTGGAACTGCTGACCTCATGATCCACCTGCCTTGGCCTCCCAAAGTGTTGGGATTACAGGCGTGCGCCACCACACCCGGCCATTCATGGCGTTATCATTCACAACAGTCAAAAGGGGGAACAACTAAACTGTTCATTCAGACATGAATGGATAAACAAAATGTGGTGTATATGCATGATGAAATATTGTTCACCATTGTCTTAGTCCATTTTACACTGCAATATCTGAGACTGGGTAGTTTATAAAGAACAGAAAATTACTGGCTCATGGTTTCAAAGGCTGTGAAATCTAATATCAAAGTGCTGGTAGATTTTGTGTCTGGTAAGAGATGGGTCTTGAATGGCTCCTTGAATGCTGCATCCTCTGGAAGGGAGGGATGCTGTTATTCACATGGCAGAAGAATGAAAGACAGTGAACCCACCCCACAAGCCCTTTTTATGGGGGTATTAACCCAATCATGAGAGAGAAGTCCTCATGACTTAAATACCTTCCATTAGGCCTCACCTCCCAACATTGCTGTATTGGGAATTATATCTCAACAGGAGATTCAGGGAGGACAAAAACATTCAAACCATAGGAAGCCTTTAAAATGGAGGAGTTGCTGTATACTGGATATGTAGTTTCAGTTTTCCAAAATGAAAGATGTCCTGGAAAGCGATGGTGGTGATGGTTGCACAGTGCTGTGTAATATACTCAGTGCCCTGGGCCGTGCACTTAATCATGGTTAAAATGGTAACTCTTGTGTATATTTGAGTATATTTTTAAAAATAAGAGTTAAAGTGTTTATAGAAGTATAAAAAGTCCAGGTGCGGTGGCTCATGGCTGTAATCCCAGCACTTTGGGAGGCCGAGGCAGGTGGATCACCTGCGATTGTGAGTTGGAGACCAACCTGACCAACATGATAAAACCCCATCTCTAGTAAAAATACAAAATTACCTGGGTGTGGTGGCACATGCCTGTAATCCCAGCTACTCCGGAGGCTGAGGCAGGAGGATCGCTGGAACCCAGGAGGCGGAAGTTGCAGTGAGCCAAGATCACGCCATTTCCCCCATGAAATGGCTGCACTCCAGCCTGGGCAACAAGAGCAAGACTCCCTCTCAAAAAAAAAAAAAAAAAAAAAGTATAACAAATATTGGCTGTTATGAGATGGGGACAAAGAGAAGGAGGTGATCACAATTCATTGTAAAGGAATCTCAGGAGATTCCTTTACATGTCATGGAGAAGCCACCTGCTTCTCCCCATCCTGCCTCTCCTCTCCTCCCAGCTAGAGTCTATTCCAGCTCCTGTAGTTTTCCAAATCCTTGCCATCAGGCAACTCCCCACTTCCCTACCATGCCCAAGGATGACCTGGCACTGGTTTCCAGAGCGACAGAGCAGAAATGGTTCCACCCCTTGGAAGCATTGCCATGGCTGAACCTGTAGTCATATTTTCTGAACAAACAGAAAAATCTTGAGGTGGTAATAAAATAAACCAATCCCCGTATTACCAATTTTAGAGATGTAGAAACCGCAGTTACCAGCTGTGACAGGGAGACTTTACCATAAACCTGTTCACGCTTTGTAAGTGTCTAAGCCATGTGAATATATACATTCTTCAAACATTAAGTTAATTACAAATAAACATAATTTTTGGGCTGGGCACAGTGGCTCATGCTTATAATCCCAGCACTTTGGGAGGTGGAGATGGGAGAATCACTTGAGGCCAGGAGTTCAAGACCAGTGTGGGCAATGTAGTGAGACCATGGACTCTACTAAAGAATTACAAATTAGCCAGACATGGTGACATGCACCTGTAGTCCTGGCTACTTAGGAAGCCGGGGTGGGAAGATCCCTTGAGCCCAGAAATTCAAGGTTACAGTGAGCTGTGACAGTTACAGTGAGCTGTGACGGTTCCACTGCACTCCAGCCTAGTCAACAGGGAAAGATCCTGTCTCAATAACAACAATAATAATTTTCATTTGCATTCTTTAAAACCAGAGCAAGACATTTAGTTTGATGGCATTATTCTGCAGATTGGGACTGGTGTCCTCAGTTGGTCTGTGTGTTGTAGATTGCCCTGCAGGCTGAGCAAAGCACAGGTGGGGGCAGGTGTTGACCTTCTAGAGTGGAGACCCAGGCCTGTGCCAGCAGCTCCCAGGAGGGGCAGAGATGGGGGTCTGAGGCAGGAGAGGGTGAGCTGAGAAAGCCAGGTGGCCCACAGTAGAGGAGAGGCAGTGGCCAGGGCAGGGACCTTGGAAGAGCTTTGGCAGCCAGATACAGTGTGTGGAAAAGTCAAGGGCACAATCAGAGCTGACAGCAACAGGCAGGTCACCCAAAGGGGCTGCGCAAACACAGAGGCTTCAGCGCATAGGTGCAGTACAGGGCAGGCATCCACAGTCACGGGGCAGATGAGGCTCGATTGAACGAATACTTCCAGAGTGCCCAGCAGTCTCAGGCCTGGAACTCCAGCACCATGATGATGCCCCCAGGGAAGTCACAGCCTGGCAGAGAGCCACCTGCAGCAGCAGGTGCAAAGACAGAAGGTGCTGAGGGTGCCCAGGGAACACACATGGCCCCCAGGCTGGGTGCATCAGGGAGGGCCTCCTGGTGGAGGTGCTGCCCCCATGTCAGGGCACAGAAAGGCAGGCTCCAGCTTAACAAATATCAAAGGCGAGGAGAAGGAAGGAGGGTAGATTCCTAGGGCATATAGAAGACCTCTGCATGGGAAAGGGCAGAGGCAGCTGCTATGATAGGGAGGGCGTAGAACCAATGAGGGTGAGTTTGCACAGAAGACTGAGCACAGTTGACCTTTCAAAGAACGCTGTGGCCATGGGAGTGTCCTCTGTGGCCCTGGCTCTTTCCAAGTCTTGCCCAGTGAGGGGCTCAGGAGGCAGCAGTCTTCCTGGAGAGGGAGGGAAGAGCAGGCAGAATCAGGGTTCTCTCCCCTTCCTGCTGATTCAGCTGGGAGACTTGCTCCTTTGAGATACCATTCCCCAGCTGGAGCAGATGGGCCATGGTGAATTTCAATGGGGATAATTCAGATAGAAGACACACTGGGACATGACCGTATCTCACCAAAGCCAAGACAGCAGCCCTCAACACCGGTCCTACTGTCAAGAACCTGCTCCAGCCACTGAATGGGACTTCAGGAAGCAGCATGCTCCAACACAGAACAGTCAACACCAGCACCTCAGGAGGGGAAGCTTGTGTTAACCGGATGCTTCCCAAGTCCTCCACTGTAATATTTTGGTTATGCAGAATATTAAGAGGTATTTCAGAAGAAAAAAAAATCTTATGGGCAAACGAGTTTGGGAAATGTTGGTTTACATAAAAGGAAAGGGGGTTCTTTGTTGCAGGACTTCTCAGAGTTTCGTTATCCTAATATGCATTGTGAATCCCCAAGCGGAAAATATAGGAAGTAGAGTTGTCCAAATTTAGTTCACATGGAATCTTTTTTGTTGAGAATACTTGAGCTATGAGGAGTCTAGTTTAGAGAATATCGCCCCTGGGCAGATGCAATACTATAAGAAGAACCATCTCTGAGCCAGGAACCCCTCAAAGTGGACACCACTCCTTTTCATTTCAGCCACTAAAAAAAAAAGTGTCCAGGCCTGGTGGTTCATGTTTGTAATCCCAGCACTTTGGGAGCCTGAGGTGGGCAGATCACATGGTCAAGAGATCAAACTCATCCTGGCCAACATGGTGAAACCCCGTCTCTACTAAAAATACAAAAATTAGCTGGGTGTGGTGGTGCACGCCTATAGTCCTAGCTACTCGGGAGACTGAGGCAGGAGAATTGCTTGAACCCGGGAGGTGGAGGTTGCAGTGAACCGAGATCTTGCCACTGCACTCCAGCCTGGCGATAGAGTGAGACTGTCTCAAATAAATAAATAAATAAATAAATAAATAAAATAAGTTTAATTGGCTCCTTGGGAGGAAGGAGTTGGGAATGGTGGGAAGGAGAAACCTCTGCTAAGTAAAGTTTCCCAGGACTGGGGAGGATTTGGGACTAATTTTTAGCAATCTTTAACCAGGGTGTTTGCTGTTTGCTCAATTTCTGAATCAACTCAGGAAGAAGAAATGAGCTTTAAAAGGTAGAATGCCACAATTCCTTCTTCTGCTGTCACACTTTCCGGCGCTGGTCTTTGCCCTGGGAGCTCTGTGTGCCCACACTTGCTGCTTCTCTGAATGGCCTTGCCTTGGCCTGTGTTTCTGACTTTTCCAAAGATTTTTTTCAAAAGATTAAAATGCAAAGTCTTTCTGCTTATTTAAACGAAAGATTCAGGTAGCAATGTTCCCAGAACAAAGGTTTCACTTCGATTTACTAGGTGCACCCAAATTTTTTTTTGGGGGGGTGCTTTTTTTTTCTTTTTGAGTTATTGTAACCAAATGGGGTAAAATTCAGATTTTAGGAGGTATAAAGCATTAAAGGAGATGAGACTAGGCCAGGCATGGTGGCTCACACCTGTAATCCCAGCACTTTGTGAGGGTGAGGTGGGTAGATCACCAGGTCAGGAGATCAAGACCATCCTGGCTAACATGGTGAAACCTTGTCGCTACTAAAAATACTTGGGAGGCCAGAGTCAGGAGGGTCACTGAACCCAGGAGGCAGAGGTTGCAGTGAGCCAAGATTGTGCCACTGCACTCCAGCCAGAGTAACAGAGCAAGAGAGTGAGACTCTGTCTCCAAAAAAAAAAAAAGAGAGAGAAAGAGATGAGACTAACAGGAGGTCAACTTGAAGACTGTTATGAGCTCCCCCATTCCAACAGGAGGCAGAAACCATGCCCTGTGCACCAGGTGACGAAGAGGAGTGCCACGTGTTGAACTCTTGCAAACACTGAGATTTCTTCCCGTGTGGGCTGTGGGGAGGCACAGCTGGCTACATGGGGCTCTGGCCCATCATTTTGTCCCCCAAAGATCCTGTTCTTGTGCAGTCTGCTGCTATCAACAAAAGAAACTTGAAGTCACGTTAAGGCAAAATCATCTCTCGCCACTATTCCTGCCCAGATTTCTTCTCAGGAACACGGACATCTTGAAAGAAGAAAAGGTCAAATCAACTTCTATGTAATTGGACCCACATATTGGGAGTTTTGCCGTCAATCCAGAGTAAAGACTTGAGAAGCATTAGCCATGGTGCTTGGGATTTGCAAGTACTCCATCAGGTCCCAGCAGAGGGCAGAACATTACACTCAGACTCGAAGGGATGCCAGCACAGTGACGCACTGGGGCGTCTTACATGCAGTTGGTGGAGTTGCGGATTAATGAGATGTCAGGAGTCTGGTGAGAAGGAAAACCAGCTCAGATAATGCTCTCTCCCTGGAACTTCCAGAAGCTCCAGCTGCAACGTCTCATGGCAGGATCCAGGACCAATCTCCACAGCCACACCGGGTTTACAGCTAAGAGGCTGTAACACAATGGATTATCTCCACCACAAAGTCACTAGTTTTATTTTCATTGTAGGGGGTACTCTGAAGATTAAAAAAAAAAAAACATTGAATGTTTGGTAGGTTTTTTTAAACCCATGTGTTTGTTATTCTAGCACACATCATCTGCCAGCATTGCAACACAACCCACTGAGGAGCAGAAAAAAAAGACAGACAGAACAGACAGAACAGGACGGAAGGAAGGGAGGGAGGGAGGGAAGGAGGACAGGAAGGAAGGAAGGGAGAGAGGGAGGGAGAGAGGGAGGGAGGGAAGGAAGGAAGGAAGAGAGGGAGGGAGGAAGGGAGGGAGGGAAGGAAGGAAGGAAGGGAGGGAGGAAGAGAGGAAGGGAGGGAGGAAGAGAGGAAGGAAGGGAGGGAGGAAGGGAGGAAGGAAGGGAGGGAGGAAGGGAGGGAGGGAAGGAGGGAAGGAAGAAAGGGAGGGAGGGAGGAAGGGAGGGAGGAAGAGAGGAAGGAAGGGAGGGAGGAAGGGAGGGAGGGAAGGAGGGAAGGAAGAAAGGGAGGGAGGGAGGAAGAAAGGGAGGGAGGGAAGGAAGGAAGGGAGGAAGGGAGAGAGGAAAGGAGGGAAGGAAGGAAGGGAGGGAGGGAGGAAGGGAGGGAGGAAGGAAGAAGAGAAGGGAGGAGAGAAGGGAGGGAGGAACAAAGGAAGGAAGGAAGGAAAGAAGGGAGGAAAGAAGGACAGAGGAGAGAAAGGAAGGAGAACGGAAAAGAGAAAGGAAAGAAAGAAAAAGATAAAGGAGAGAAGAAAAAGAAAAAATGAAAAGAAGGTTCTTACAATCAGACAGGGAGTCATTGTCCAATTTCAATCCTCCCACTGATACCTCCATGGCCAGTCCTCACGGGCCTGTGTCCTCCAATGGAAGATGAGGAGCAACAGAGGGGCCTCAGGAACTCTCACTCCCTGAACCCTGAGCTATGGGGTGAAGAGTGGTGTGAAAAGGCCGCTACCAACGTTCACCTGTTGACAAGGCTGGGCAGCCTATGGAGAACGGCCAGCATATTTTGGCCAACTTGGAGCTTAAGGCTCACCAGGAAGACCCTCTGCCTTCCAGAAAAAGAGAGGCATTTCCAAGACCCATGTTCCAAATGTTTGAGGATCTTATTTTCGTCCAAGTGGGGAACCTACTTTATTTTTTTGTCAGTGAGTGGAGAAATGGAAGCAGAGTTGATGGTAATCAAAAGCATTGATAGACCTCCATGTCTTTGCCTAATCCAGTTATCCATTTGTTTATTTTTGTAATTATCTTTTACAACAACACCAAAGATTTTAAATATGTTCAAATCCATGAATTCATACTGACACTCTGAAGAAAAGGAATGCATTAGTCACACTGGAATGAGGCCAGAGAAGCAGCTGAGTCCTCTGGAGACAGAAACCTTTTTCCTGCCTTTCCTCTGCAAACCGTGCCTCAGGGCGACCCAATCTGCCCAGGGAAGTTTCTCTTTATGAATGAATCTAGCTAACAAATAAAGAAGAGTCGACCTTATGAGAAGATCACCATTTTGCAAGTCCTAGGGATATCATGGTCCTAGACAGTCATCATCAAAGTCCAATGACATGGCAAAAGGGATGTCTCTGGATGGGAGGATACACCACCACCAAAGGGTTTGTCACAAAAGTCCACTTTGAATTGGACAGGTTTTGAGACATAACTATGGGTCAGGAAATGCAGGGAATGAAGCAGCATGAGAAACAACATTGCCGTCTTGTCTGAGTCCAACCAGGACCCTTGGGCCTCTACCTGGGGGTCCCCTGCCAGCCTGGGGACCTCCCACAACCTCCTCAGGGCCCCGCACAGGTGAGCACACAGGTCACCGTCCCGACACTCTCACCAACTGTGATTGCCAGCTGGCCTCTTATTCCCTCTGAGGAATGTATCCTCATTCCTCACCCATGTCAAGAAGGACCCTGCCCCTGTAGCTGGGCGAGGAGTGAGTGGTCAGTATTCACCCTTCATAGTGGGGTTCTTGTTTCCTCAGAATAAGTCTCAGCTCTTACAACGTCTTTCCACAGTCCTCACACATGCTGTCCATGCACCAGGTCATCCAGGTGACTTCGTGGGGGAGGATGCCTCTGGAGGGTGGGCCCCCTCCCCGACACCTGCAGCTCATTGCCACCCAGCAGAATACGAGGTGAGCCACAGCTGTGAGCCACAGACTAGAGGCAACTTCAAATTTTCTTTTCTTTTTTTTTTTTTTTTTTGGAGACAGAGTCTCACTCTGTTGCCCAGGATGCAGTGCAGTGGCATGATCTAAGCTCACTGCAACGTCTGCCTCCCGGATTCAAGGATTCTCCTGCCTCAGCCTCCCAAGTAGCTGGGATTACAGATGCACACCATCACGCCTGGTTAATTTTTGTATTTTTAGTAGAGATGGGGGTTTCACCATGTTAACCAGGATGGTCTTGAACTCCTGACCTCAGGTGATCTGCCTGCTTCAGCCTCTCAAAGTGCTGGAATTACAAACATGAGCCACTACACCTGGCCGATTTTAAATTTTCTAGTAGTCGGTTTTGAAAAGTAAATAGAAGCAGGTGAAAAAAACTAGTAACATTCTATCCAACCCAATATGTTCTAAATATTTTGGGGTTTTTTTGCTTTTGTTTTTGTTTTTTTGAGATGGAGTTTCACTCTTGTTGCCCAGGCTGGAGTGCAATGGCATGATGATCCTGGCTCACCACAACCTCCACCTCCTGGGTTCAAGCAATTCTCCTGCCTCAGCCTCCCAAGTAGCTGGGATTACAGGCATGTGCCACCCCACCTGGCTAAGTTTGTATTTTTAGTAAAGACAGGGTTTCTCTATGTTGGTCGGGCTGGTCTTGAACTCCCAACCTCAGGTGATCAGCCCACCTCAGCCTCCCAAAGTGCTGGGATTACAGGTGTGAGCTGCTGTGCCCAGCCGTTCTAAATATTTCAATGTGTAATGAATTATTATCACAAGTCTTGGCAATCCTGTGTATATTTTATTTCAGAGCACATCTCAATTCCGACTGGCTTCGTTTCCAGTGCTCCGTAGCCATGCGTGGCTTGTGGCCATTATGTGGGACATCTCAGCTCCCAGTTGCAGGACCCACTGCATGGACCCTGGGGAAGACGGGTGGTCTCTTGGGGAAGATTGGGGCTCATTTTTTCCGTCTTATCTGAACCTGAAAAAGTGCCTATTTGTCTAGTGAAGGGCCCACTGCCTGGAGAGCCACTGATGGGCAGCCGGCCAGGTTGGGGCTGGTCACTGGCACTAACCACAGAGCCTCCACACCTCCCAGCCGTGGCAGTGCTCGCCATCGGCTGACTTCCTCATGTGGCCTTTCCCCATTGCTCCAAGACTGATTTCAGATGTCCGGGATTGCTCTGACTGTGCCATTAGAATTCTGGCCACCTTGCACCCTCCCTCAGTCCCTGGAAGGGCTCCCTCTGAAGCTGAGACTCTCTCAGGTCTCAAGAGCCAACACCAGCTCAAGAAAGAAGACCCAGGAGCGAGGCCAGGACTACCGCTGTGGACCCTGTGCGTCCCAGGGCTGTGGGCGCTCCAGCAAAGCATGTGGGAGCTGCTCTTTCGACTCTCTGCACGCCCACTCTGTGGGGACAGATCCCAAGAGAAGCTAATGAAAGCAAAGACAGACCCAGAAGATGGCCTGGCACATGTGCTTCCATCAGAAGTTCAGAGACTTCCCTGAGCCCCAGGTGTCTGCCAGGCTTGGGGTAGGGGAGTGAGCCCAGCCTCCAGTGTCTGGACTCTACATATGGGCCGAACATGACAACCTGGGCACTCCTGCTCCACCCGAGTTGCTCTCTGGGCAAGCCACCCTCTCGCATGGCTCAGAGTCCTCCTCTGTAAGATGGGAACACCCCTCATTGCCCTTGGGTCCAGCCTGTCTGCTCCTGTGAGAAGGGGGAAGTGGCGGATGTCCAAGAGCCTCACAGATGCTGGGGAAGACCCAGCCCCTCTGCAGAGAGGGATAGTTCAAGGTTTGGGTTTTTTCTTTCCTACTGGGCTGAGAACGCTCATGGAAAGCTGGAATAGCCATGCATACTGTTTCAACAAATCCAACAAAGCTCCCACCACTGTGGTTTTCAGGTGACTGTGGATACTGGGCAGGCACGCTGCTGGTGAAGTGGGGAGAGCGGGGATCAGAAGCACCCAGAAGGGGCTGAGAGTCATGTGGGGCTCACACTGCATTTGCAGCTGGGTTCATCCTGACCTCAGGCCCAACCTCAGATGAATTGAAGAAGGATTAGCAGTAATTAATGCCATGTGCCCCCTTCTGCTGGCTCCCCGGGGCAAGATCACTGCCGCTGATGAGGGGCTTCTGAAAGAACGATTATGTCCAATTGTCTCGATTATGCAAACCCTGCTGACATTTTCAGCTGGGGAGGGGCTGGCTGGGTGGGAGGAGGACATGGATGGGCCACTTCAAAGGCTCTAGCTCCCCCACCTCTCTCAGATCCCAAGGCTGCCTTTGTGGGATTCCACACAGCACAGCCTGGAAGCTTGGGCCCTGGCTTCCTTTTCTGGCCTGGGAGCCAGGTCACGGGGCCATCACCTCACAAGGATCATGAGGGCCCAGGCCCAAGTGCTCACATGATCCTCATGGGGACTGCTCCTCTTAAAGGGCGGGCCCTCCTCTCCCAGCTCCCTGTCTTGGCCAACCCGGAGGCTGGAGGAGCCTGGGTAGGGCCCTCTCTGTTCCACTGCTGTGGCAGGTAAGCTCAGACGCGGGTAAGCACAGGCGCAAGTGAGCGCAGGTGCAGATATCCTCAGGTGCGGGTAAGCTCAGGTGTGGGTAAACGCAAGCATGGGCAAACGCAGGTGCAGGTACGCTCAGGTGCTGGTAGGCTCTGGTTCAAGTAAGGTCAGGTGCAGGCAAGCTCAGGTGTGCTTTCTGGGGCCTGTTGGTCCCCTGCTCCTGAGGCTGCTGGACAGGACTGTATGTGAGCAGCTGGTGAACCCGTGCTCACCCTGGGTTCCAAGAGGCTCTCTCAGCAGAAGGGACCCACCAGGTTGATTCGCAGAGGGGACAAGCACTCTGTCAGCCAGTCACAGAGAGGCTGAAACCCTCTGAGCCTCCCTGAGGGCCAGCTTCTAAATACACGTGCCAGGGATCTGCCTCTTGCCTGTCATTCCTTAGCATCTCACTTTGCTTGGGGGAAAAGGTGCACCTTCCTTAGAGCCCCAGAAAATGCTGAAGTTCTAGGAGAGACACGGCTCATACTCGTAAGCCTTTATCAGCTGATATCTTACCTGTGAAAGCCTTGTGGAAGAGATGGAACAGCCATGTGTTCCATGGTTACACGGAACAGCGTCAGGAGGGGAGATTATTACTCCCTCTCATGCTGGGAGGAGTGCCAACTGGTTTCTGGAAGGCAGTTCAGCAACATGTGGCAAAGCCCCGAAAGTCCACACCTAGGAACCCCTCTTCAGGAGAGAATCCTGAAGGGATGCCAACAGTTACACAGCATCGCCTGCTACCACGAAGCATAGCAAACAATCCAAATGCCCAGAAGCAGAGGGCTGGACACATAAATCATGATCTGTCCATGGGATGAAACATCATGCAGGCACTTTTAAAAAGACAGAGAAAAAGGCATAATAACCATGCAGAATTATCATGTTTTTCATTACGCACACGTGTCTAATCTATTCATAGAAAAAGCCTAGAAATACACTGAAATGTCAGTCGTTTTAGAATGGAGGCCTTATGGGTGGTGTTTCTTTATTCCTTTGTACATTTCTAAATTTTTCTGCTTCTTTAATCATTTTCTATCACAAATTCATTTTCCTTTTATCCCATAAAATATATCTTTCGCACTTTTTATTGTTACATCATAGCTGTACATATTTTGGGGGTACATGTGATTATTTTTGTGCATGTGTACAATGTGTATGTTTTTTAAAACTGTAGCAAAAGTTAGCAAGAGTAATAGGGGAGGAAGGGGGCAATGCAAATATTTGCAGGGCTGGGAGTGGTGGCTCACACCTGTAATCCCAGCACTTTTGGAGGCCGAGGCAGGCAGATCATGAAGTCAAGAGATAGAGACCATCCTGGCCAACATGGTGAAACCGCCTCTACTAAAAATACAAAAATTACCACAGGCGTGGTAGCGCACGCCTGTAGTTACAGCTACTCAGGAGGCTGAGGCAGGGGAATCTCTTGAACCTGGGGTGCACAGGTTGCAGTGAGCCAGGATTGCGCCACTGTACTCCAGGCTGGCGATGGAGCGAGACTCTGTCTCAAAAAAAAAAAAAAAAAGAAAAGAAAAGAAAATATTTGCAGGAATTGTGTTTGGGTTGACAAGGGATAGGAACCGAGAATGGAGAAGGAAGATGAGACACATTTTCTCTGTCAGAATCAGACATTTAGGGAGGAATTAAGAACGGAGCCCTGCCTCTCTCTGAGTGTGCTTGATGAATACAGGTCTGATTTTGGGAAAGACTGTCTTTGGTAATGTTCTCAACACACCATTGTTTTGAACTGTCCAGCAGCAGTTTTAATTCACGGCATTTGCAATTATGTTTATAGCATAAGTTGGCTATTCTCTGCAGTGTATTTTTTTAGGCCCCAGAAAATGTAATTGGAAATATCAACTCATGTTGGATGTGTTTGCTGTAACTGTTTCTGCTTTATTGCGTATTTTCTGGGAAAAGTTGGGAGTTGTGTTTGGTCTGGTTCTGTGCAACCTCATTTATTTGCTTTGTAAAGTTGACAAGCACAAGAAGTGAAACGACACTCAGGCATTTTAAGATGCGAGTCATCTTCATTCTGAACTAAGTGAAAACAAAACAGATTTTCTATCAACCTAAAATCCTCTTACTGGGGGAAGCAGATGTTTTTAGAAAATTGGCTTTGGTTGAAAATGTTTGGAAGATGTCCTATAATTTGTGTGTGTGGTATGTGCGTAAAGGCTGGGTCTGGGAAAATGGAAGCCCTCAGCCAGGGGAATAAGAGGACCTAATGCCCCCAAGCCTTCCGTGACCTAGAGGTTAAGGGGATTCAACGTCTTAAAACTTCCATTAAACAGACAGTAGCCAGAGACATGTTGCCTTCAGTGATATGCAAACGCAAGGGATGGGTCAGTACTTGCCATTCTCCTCTTTTGCAAGCTCTGAGGTTAGACTTAGCAAGGCGTGAAGGAATTACAGCATCCACTGGGGGCAGGCAGGGTCCAGGAAACAGATTGGTCCATTACCCAGATGCCCATCATGCCAGGAGCAATTTTCCCAGCCTCATGTAGAAAGCACCTGTTAGTATCTATCTCACTGCTTTTCAGAAACTGTATCTTCAATTGCCAAATGGGGAAAAATGCATTTACAACGCTAGAGACGACTTTAAAACAAAACAAGTTCACATTAGGCCACAGCACATCCCTCCGCAGCTGCCGAGGCCTTCCGGTTGCTGTGCACCTTGTCCTCTCCCTCACCGCTTCCGGCTTCCGGCTTCCGACTTCCGGCTTCCTGCTCCAGGCTTCCTCCCCCCATAGCAGTCTACCCCCGCCATGGAAGTGGCAAGCGCAGGTAGCCTCCTCCTCCAACACAGCTTCTCCAACCTGTGTCCGCTCTCCCAGGGTGAGCAGTGCCTGAAATGCCTTAAGGTAGGTAATCCTCATGGCAGGTGGCCCTGGATCTCCTGGAGACAGGACACAAGAGCAGGCAAATTCTGCAGACATGGTGAGGTGGAAAGCTTGCTGCTCAGGAATCACGGCCACAGTGCCTTTTTTTGTTTGTTAATCATTAAAAAGCATACTACATGAATATATAAAGTTGTAAAGCCCCGCAGAAGAGCCGAGTGAAGTCCTGCTTACACACTCCTCTTGATTCCCACTCTACTGTGCTGCGGACTATGCTTAGTGTTTGATGTTTCTTCTTCTTTTTTTTTTTTTGTTGTTGTTTTTTTGAGGCAGAGTCTTACTCTTGCCCAGGCTGGAGTGCAATGGCGTGATCTCAGTTCACTGCAACCTTCATCTCCCAGGTTCAAGCGATTTTCCTGCCGAGTAGCTGGGATTACAGGCGCCCACCACTGCGCCCAGCTTGTTTTTGTATTTTTAGCAGAGACGAGACTCCGCCATGTTGACCAGGCTGGTCTCAAACTCCTAATCTCAGGTGATTTGTCTGCCTCAGCCTCCCAAAATGCTAGGATTACAGGCATGAGCCACTGCGACTAGCCTGATGTGTATTATTTTAGACCTCTGCTGCCTAATAGAAATAGCACATGCACCATAGAAATAATTTCAAACTGTGTAGTAGCCACTTTTTAAAAAAAGTAAAAACAAATAGGTGAAATTAACTTTAATTATACAATTCATTTAACTCAATATATCTAAAATATTGTTTCAACATGTAGTCAATACCAAAAACGTACTGAGGAGGTTTTTCCATTTGTTTTTTTTTTGTTTTTTGGGTTTTTTTTTTTTGGACACGGAGTCTCACTCTATTGCCAGGCTGGAGTGCAGTGGCACAATCTTAGCTCACTGTAACCTCTGCCTTCCAGTTTCAAGCGAATCTCCTGCCTCAGCCTCCCGAGTAGCTGGTATTACAGGTGCCTGTCACCACATCCGTCTAATTTTTGTATTTTTAGTAGAGATAGGATTTCACCTTATTGGCTGGTTTCGAATCCCTACCTCGTGATCCTCCTGCCTTGGCCTCCCAAAGTACTAGGATGGCAGGCATGAGCTACCGTGCCCAGCCCCGATGAGGTACTTTTTGTCTTTTTTTGTTGTTGTTCCGTCTTTGAAATCCTGCCACACACCTCATTTTCAGCTCCCGTGTCAGAGTGAACACTAGCGTGGCATCTCACAACATGTCTCAATTCACCCTAGCCACATCTCAGGTGTGCAGCAACCCCAGGTAGCCAGGGTGTACAACACAGGCAGCTCCGCTCCTGAACATCGGGAAATTTGTTCTTGTAGAGCTGGATCACGCTGGAAAGATTGTTCTACAATTTTTTACTCAGTCCATAATGGAGTTGGTTGTACTTTAGAGTTACATGCTTGTCTTCTTCGTGGTTGCATAGTCCATGATTTGGTACATCATTAATTGGTTTAATCCAGTCCCCAAGGTAGACTAACAAAAAAGTGGAGGTTTCCAATTTTTCACTTAGTTTAAAATACACTGCAACAAACATCCATATATTGCCTATTTACAGGCAAAAGTATTTCCAGATGATAGGTCTGTAGAAGTGGAAGTGCTGGGTCAAAGACAGGTGTGCACACTTTGCTCTGAGAGGCAGGTGAGTTCTCAGCCAAGCTGGCCACCAGCTGGCCTTGGGGTTTGGAGCTTGTTTCCTTAGAGGTAAAAGCAAAGAGTTGGGCTGGATACCCTCCATAGTTCCTAAATGCTCAGTTCCATGGCCCAAAGGGTGGCAATTCCCACCAATGCCTTTGGCAAACATAGTCTTGGCTGGGTGGGTGACAGCTACCTGCTCCCACTGCAGCACAGGCCTGGATCAGGCAGACAAACTGACCACACATGCCTTGTCTAGGTCAGCAGAAAATGCTCAGAAAAGACCCCAACTCTTTTATTTGTAAAATTGCTGTTTGGCTAATTTTCATGAGTATGGATCATTCATTAAATGTCATTATAGAAAAAGAGCAGAGTAGCAAGGGGGCTTGTCAGTCTGATTCCTGTGCTGGCAGCCTCCACTGTCACACTGAGCTATGGTGAATGTCTAGGGTTTCACCCATCCACACCTCACTCCTGCTGGTGTGCACCCTTTCCCCACCCTGGTGGCCCCAGCACGTATCACAGTCCCTGAGGGTCAGGAGGCTTGGGTATGCAGATGCTCACACCTCACAGGCCTAGTGTCTGGGCACTCTGGTGGGGTACTTCCCTGGACTGTGGGAGCCCTAAGAGAGGAAGCTTGAGGGCAGGGACCTGGAGGAGTAGCAAAGGACAAAGAACACCTGTAAAGGAGAGAGTAATACTTGTGGGAGCCAGGCGGGCATAGGAGGCTGGCCCTGAGCCTCTGCGCCTCTCTCCTGTGGGCACTGGCTGCACCTGCTTAGCCCCTGAAAACCAAACCAGGCACTCAGGCAATAAGGGGAGCCCCTCAACACAGCACCTTCCCAGCTACTATGCTCTTCTGAGTGAGCTGGCCAGGTGATGTTGGCCAAAGTAGGAAGGTACCAAGAACCAGCTTGGTCAGGAGACCCCCACCCAGGTGGGCTGAAGGTATTGAGAGGCAGATACCCGGAAAGCCCAATAGAGCGGATCTGTGTTGGGGACCAAGAGCCTGAGAGCTTCTGGGGCTGACAGCTCTCCAGACTGACGGCTCCAAGCATATTTTCATTGTCGTATTTGCTCTTAGACAGGTGATTCTCATTGGTACACAGATGTCCTACATTTACACATAACTCAATATACCAAGTAGGCAGCTGTTACCCACCTACCACTAATTACAAACTAAAAGGTACCCTCCACAGAGGAACCATGGGGGCAGGGTGAACTTAATGTTTCTCAACAGGAAGGGGAGCTGTTGAGGGGCCCCAAGATCCTTGCTGGAATCCCCAGGTTCCCAGACAATCAGGGTAGAGCTAATGATGGGGGAGGAAGATGGGGACATGCATGGATCCCAAGCAACAAGATTCTGCTTCTCCCCTTTTTGTTTATTCTTTTAAAATGTTTTATTGCTAAACAAAGCATTTTAAAAAGTATAAGATGTCTGCACATAGTTCATAGAATGGTAAAACAGGTCCTTCTGTTTTACCATAGACCCTTTCCCGCTGCACTCCTTCCCTCCCAGAGGCAGCACTACCTGACTTCTGCGGGGCTTTTCTTTTTTTTTTTTTTTTTGAGACAGAGTTTTGCTCTTGGCGCCCAAGCTGAAGTGCAGTGGTGCAATCTCAGCTCACTGCAACCTCCGCCTCCTGGGTTCAAGTGATTCCCCTGCCTCAACCTCTCAAGTGGCTGGGATTACGGGCACGCGCCACCATACCTGGCTAATTTTTTTTGTATTTTTAGTAGAGACAGGGTTTCACCATGTTGGCCAGGCTGGTCTCAAACTCCTGACCCTCATGATCACTTGCCTCAGCCTCCTAAAGTGCTGGGATTACAGGCGTGAGCCACTGTGCCCAGCTCCTGGCTTTTATGTTTCATTTTGGGGTTTACATATTTTTTGTTTTTTAATAATTTATTGAGATAAAATTTGTATCACATAAAATTGACCACTTTCAAGTGACCAATTCAGTGGTATTTAGTACAGTCACAAGGTCATGTAACTACCTTGTCTATCTGTCCTTACTTCCAAAACTATAAAGTAAAACCCCCTATCCATCAAGCAGTTCCTCCCCATTTCCCTTCCCCATGGCCTTGCTCCTGGAAACCACTAGTTTGTGCGTTGTCTGTATGGATTTATCTGTTCTGGATGTTTCATCTAAATAGAATCATACATGTGTCACCTTTTATGTCCGACTTCTTTCAATTAGGATCATTTTTCCAAGGTTCACCCATGTTGTGGCATGTTTCCAAACTTCATTCATTTATGCGGCTAAATAATATTCTTTTGTTCATATAACATATACCACAATTTGTTTATCCACCCTCCACTGATGAGCATCTGAGGCATTTCCACCATTTGGCTGTCATGACGTCATGAATAGTGCCGCAATGCTACATGCTGATTTGAGCCTCTGTTTTCATTTCTCTTGGGTATATATCTAGGAGTAGAATTGCTAGGTCATATGGTTATTCTACATTTAACTTTTTGAGGAACTGCCAAATCATTTTCCAAAGTGACTGTACCGTTTTACATTTCTACCAGCAATGTCTGAAGGTTCCAATTTCTCCATATCCTTGCAAACACTGGTTACTATTTTTTATTTTGGGATTTTAAAAATTATAATCATCCTAGTAGGTATAAAGCAGCACCTCACTGTGGTTTTAATTTGCATTTCCCTAATGCCTAAGGATGTTGAACATCTTTTCATGCGTTTGTTGGCTGTTTGTATATCTTCATTGGAGAATTGTCTGTTCAAGTCCTTTGTCCAGTTTTTAATCGGGTTGTCTTTCGGTTGTTGAGTTGGAAGAGTTCTTTTATATATTCTGGATACTAGACCCTTGTAAGATTTTGATTTGCAAATATTATGTTCCACTCTATAGTTTGTGGGTTTTGGTTTTTGTTTTTTGCTTTCTTGTCCTTTGATGAATTTGATGAACAGGTTTTTATTTTAATGAAGTTCAACTTACCTGCTTTTTCTTTTGTTGTTCATGCTTATGGTATCATATCTATAAATCCATTGGTCATGCAGATAATGAAGATTCATGCCTATATTTTCTTTTAAGAGTTTTATGGTTTTAGTTATTACAGTTTAGACTGATCCATTTTGGGTTAATTTTTATAGCTAATGTGAAGTAGGGGTCAACATTCATTCTTTTGCATGTGGATATCCAATTTTCCAAGCACTATTAGTTGAAAAGACTGTCTTTTCCCCATTGAATGGTCTTAGCACCTTTGCTAAAAATCAATTGGCTGTAGATATATGGACCTATTTCTGGAATCTCAATCTTATTCCATTGGCCTGCATGTCTGTCTTTATGCTAGTATCATACTTCTTTGATTACTGGTGCTTTGAAGTTTTGAAATCAGAAAATGTGAGTCCTCTAACTTTGTTCTTTTTTTTAAAGATTGCTTTGTCAGCCATGTGCAGTGGCTCACACCTGTAATTTCAGCACTTTGGGAGGCCAAGCTGGGCAGATCACTTGAGGTCAGGAGTTGGAGGCCAGCCTGGCCAACATGGTGAAACACTGACTCTACTAAACATAAAAAAATTAGCTGGGCATGGTGGCACATGTCTGTAGTCCCAGCTACTCTGGAGGCTGAGGCACAAGAAGCGCTTGAACTGGGGAGGCAGAGGCTGCAGTGAGCTGAGATCATGCCACTGTACTCCAGCCTGGGCAAGAGAGTGAGTGTCCGTCTCAAAGAAAAAAAGATTGCTTTGTCTGTTAAGCCCAATGCAATTGACGAACACAGGATGTCTTTCCATTTATTTATTTATGTCTTCTTTAATTTTTTTCAGCAAGTTCTTGTCACTTTCAGTATATAAGCCTTTTACCTTCTTGTTTAAATTTATTTCCAGATACTTTCTGATTTTTGATGTTATTATAAATGGAATTGTTTTTGCTGTACAAAAATACATCTAATTTTTGTGTGGTGATCTTTCACCCTGCACTTTTATGATATTCGTTTATTAGCTGTAGCTTTTTTGTGAATTCTTTGGGATTTTTCTTACCTTTTTTTTTTTTTTTT
>NW_016107977.1:190002-200209 GCF_001604975.1 Cebus imitator | reverse complement strand
AGACAGGGTTTCACCATGTTGGCCAGGCTGATCTCAAACTCCTGACGTCAGGTGATCCACCCATCTCAGCCTCCCAAAGTGCTGGGATTACAGGCATGAGCCACTGTGCCCGGCCTCTTAACCATTTTATTTTTAACTTCATCTATATGCCTAAATAATGCATTCTTTACCTATACCTGCTTTGAACTTTATACTAATGGAATCACACTGTGTGTATCTTTGATGACTCATTTCCTTTCCTCTATGCTGTGCTTGGATAGTCACCCATATGGTAGCTGAAGTTTGTTCTCGCTGCTGTGTGATATTCCCACAGGACTACACAGCCATGTCCTCATACATCCTGCCACAGCAGGGCATCTAGGCGGCTCTCACTGAGTGCTTACGAACAGTGCTACTGAGAACATGTGCATGTGGTCTCCTGGAACACACATACATGCACAAGTATATTTGGAGTAAACCTCAGCGTGGAAGTGCTGGGCTGTGGAGAATGTGTCTGCTCCGCTTCCTAAGCAATGAGAAGTTGTTTTTTGTCCTCCTGAAAGGGGGAGGCTCAAAAGCAATAGCCCATTTTGGAGAAAACATTTTGAATCTGCCAAAGGAGGCCTTAAGGAATGAGGAACAGGGCTGGGGGTGGGGGTCCAGGCCTGACTGCCTGGCCTCGTGGCCAGCCTGGACTGATGGCTCCATCTCCTCTTGGTGCTGCTTGCCTCCCAGAGCCCCTGCCAAAAAACCTTAACTCTTCCGTAGCCCTAGTTTCTTCATTTGTAAAACCAGGGGAGCTGGCGTTCTCTGCAGACTTACTGTGCGCCCACACCACACCTTCATTCTGTGGGACAGGCACGGTGATCACCACAGTAAAGAAATGAGACCCGACACTCTGGCTTGCCCCTGCTGTTCTCACTCCCACGAGCACTTTCAGAGCTCCTGCTGGGACCAGTCCTCCCATCCCTCAGGGCTACTCCAATGCCCCACCCCACCCCTCAAGGGCCTCCACGATCAACCAGAGAGAATAACTTTCTCTCTCATCCTAACCCCTCTTAGCCTACTTTGTGGGGGGCTTGGGCCCACCTGGGAGCTCGTAGGGGCTGAGTCCACTTAACACACCTGCAAGCTAACAGTGTGAGCCACATGCATGCTGTGCTTTTTGTGTGACATTCAAAGTGGTCCAGGCTACAGAGGCCCCACTGAACTTTTGAAGATGGGTTTTTTTTTTTTTTTTCCCCTTAACCCTCCCAAGTTTTACAAGCTGAGTTGTGAGGCGTGAGGGAATGTTTATCTATAAATATATGAGCAGCCCAGACACTGAGCATGAGTCACTGGTCACTGCAGACCACATTGGGTCAAGGCAGCCCTGGAGGAACACAGCGCACATGTGACCCCTTTGGGAGGTCTCGCCCGCCCTCGCCACCACGAGCCACCCCCCATCGTTCTCTGCAGGACCACTCCCACCCGGCCTGCCTGCCAGAAACAATCCCTGCTGCTCCCAAGCCCAGCCCTTCAGGAGTGCCCATTCAGTGCCCTTCCCTGTCCTTTGGATCTGCCCCATCTTTGGTCTCCATCTCTCAAAGCAGACAGCTGCGAACTGGCCAATCTGCTAAACAGGTAGTGCTGAGGCCTGAGAGGCACTTATTGACTTAACATGTGCACGCTGGTGCCCAGCAGCCCCAGAAGCCCATTGAATGTGGATGGTGACACTGTCCACAAGGGCAGAGTGGGCAGCTACTTGGGAAAGCCTTGCAAAAACCAAACCAAGATTTATCTCCAGCACTGTGAGGGCTGATGATTGAGCTGCGGGTTCTAGCATAAAGGGTCTCTGTCTCATTGTGTCTGATCTCTGGGACAGTGGGTGAGGCCCCGGTTTCGCTCTCAGCTTTGCCATCCCACTGGCCTCCTGCTTCCTTGGCCATGGATGAGGGAATTGCAGACAATGTCATGAGTCTCCCCGACCTATCCAACAGATCCCAGGCATTGAAGCAGAAGCAGAAGCAGAACTCTTACCCTCGTTGCGCTTTTTTTTTTTTTTTTTTTAATATCTGTCTTGTTTTTTTTTTTTTTTTTAATCAGCTAATCCTTATTTAAGAAACCTGAAGGCAGGGTGCAGTAGCTTATGCTTGTAATCCCAACACTTTGGGAAGCTGAGGTGGGCGGACCACAAGGTCAAGAGATTGAGACCATCCTGGCCAACATGGTGAAACCCTATCTCTACTAAAAATACAAAAATTATATGGGCATGGTTGTGCGTGCCTGTAGTCCCAGCTACTCAGGAGCCTGAGGCAGGAGAATAGCTTGAACCCATGAGGCAGTGGTTACAGTGAGCCAAGATCGTGCCACTGCACTCCAGCCTGGCGATAGAGCAAGACTCCATCTCAAAAAGAAGAAACTTGAAAACTGTTTACTGACTACAATCTCTGCTAGACATTGAGCTTGAAGTTTTACACACTTAATCCTTACAGAAACCATGGAAAATCAGCCTCTACCTCATGTCATAGACAAGCTAATCAAGACTCAGGAAAGTTAGGTGAGTCAGCCAATGTCATAAAGATAAGAAATGGTGGATCTGGAGCTGACTCAGGTACGTCTAAATCCAAAGTTCTCCTTCCACCACACTATTTACTGTATTTTACTTTAAGAGACACTTTCAAAGCTTAAACCTGAAAAAAATGATCTGAAGAGGAAAGCTTTCCAGCACCATTCAGGCCTATTGGGAAGATTTTTTTCCAGGGTAAAGTTTCTTTTTTTTTTTGAGACGGAGTCTCACTCTGTTGCCCAGGCTGGAGTGTAACAGCACAATCTTGAGTCATTGCAACCTCTGCCCCCTGGGTTCAAGTGATTCTTCTGCCTCAGCCACCCGAATAGCTGGGATTACAGGCGCCCACCACCGCACCTGGCTAATTTTTGTAGTTTTGGTAGAGATGGGGTTTCACGATATTGGCCAGGCTGGTCTCAAACCCCTGACCTCAGGTGATCTGCCTGCCTCAGCTTCCCAAAGTGCTAGGATCACAGGCCTGAGCTGCCACGCCCAGCCCCAGGGTGCAGTTTCATGTGGAAAATACCAGATGAAATCACTCTCAGAAAGCAAGAATGCCGGTGACAGCCACACTGGGGAATACCACGAAGCTGGTTAAAGGGTGAGGAAGCTGTCTGTGTAACGGCTCCAAAAGACTCCCACAAACGTTGCTAAACTTTCCTTTTAAAAAGTCCTTTACAAGAGTATGTGTGTTGAGAAGCAGGAGGAAGTAGCTGAGGGGAACACATCAGACTGTTCATGGGGGTTCCTGCTGGAGGTTAGGGTTGCAGAGGGAAAAAGAGAATCACTTTTCTATTTCAATATTGCCATATATTTCTAATTTGTTTCATTGAGCATGTATTCGTTTAGGGGTTTTTCATTTGTTTTTAATTTTAAGCAAAGAAAAACCAAACACACACACACACCATAGTTACTTCCCACACCTACAGGTTCTCCAGGCCAGCACAGGATGCTCTGCCCCAAGTGACATCAGCTCCCTGTGGGCCACATGGCACATGTATCCCCTCACTCACAGGGGCAGCCAGGAGTGCATTCCGTGGTGCTCTGGGGCCCAAAAGCTTATGTGCGACACCATATTGAAGAAAATGACGCTAGTCTATTACAAGTCTAAAGCAAGCTGCAGGTCTTGGAGAGGTCATGCCAGTGTCAGCCCTGGAGCTGATGCTTCCTCAACCATGCGGTGAATTGGCACAGGGCAGCCAGGCCTGGGCCCTTCTCATTAATTACACGCCCTCCCAGCCAGTGACCTCCAGGCCTCCTGGAGTTACAGAGCCCACGGTGCCTCTTGGGCCTGTCTGGGCCCCGGGAATGTGCTATTGCACGCGGGCCTCCCCACTCTTCTCCAGCAGCAGTGTGTGCCAGCATGAAGGTCAGCGGGCCATGGTCACCAATGACCTGTCATAGGCATCAGGCCAAACTCTACTGGATTCTGTTGGGGAAGGAACAACGTATACTTCATAGACAGTTACCAAAATATCCTCCCAGATGTTGAACTAAGTGGGAAAAGTTAATGAGAGCTCTAAGACCAAAAAAACATGGCTATATATAAAGCCTCCCATTGCCTGACGTGTTGGCCCACCATTATCAACCCTCAGAAACCCCACCAGTGGGGCACATGCTGGCCACATGGCCAGGGAATTATGAGCTGCCTGAAATGACCACTCCTGTTGCACAATAATGCAAGACCATAAGCCTGTCTTCACAGTTTCCATACGGTGTTCATCATGCATTTTCTGCATTTATTTTTATTTATTTATTTTTCCAAGAAGGAGTTTCACTTTTGTTGCCCAACCTGGAGTGCAATAGTGCGATCTCAGCTCACTGCAACTTCTGCCTCAGCCTCCCAAGTAGCTGGGATTACAGGCATGCACCACCACGCCCAGCTAATTTTTGCATTTTCAGTAGAGACAGGGTTTTGCCATGTTGGTCAAGCTGGTCTTGAACTCCTGACCTCAGGTGATCCACACACCCTGGCCTCCCACAGTGTTGGGATTACAGGCTTGAGCCACTGCACCAGGCCTTGATTTTTATTTTTCTTTAAAATATGGCATTAAATGTTACTTATCCTAATGACTACATTTCTGATACCCCCAGGTGTGTGCCTCACTTGCCTCACCCTAAATCTAGCACTGCCCATCACCCAAGAAAGCACCGGGAGCCCAGCGGCATCTGGCCACCTCATCAGCTTCCAGGTGCTTCCACAAACACACTTCTGATGGGCAGATGCTGATTTCCCACTGGGCGTCCAGGTGCCGGTACTGCCATCAGGGCCCCCTTCTGACGCATCCTCACAACACAATGAACTTGCAGTTTCTTGAGAGCTTGGCTTGGAAGGCCCCAATAAATGGCAGGAAGCTGAGTGCAGCATGTATGGTCAGGCTCACACGACTGCCCCCAAATCCCAAGGGGGCTTAGTGTGAAATGCCCACTCCTAGTCCCTGAGTCTGAGTCTAAGGACTAGAATGGAGTCCAGATATCTGCATTTCTAATTTACAAGGTTATTTTAATTGTGGCAAAATACACATAACATAAAATGTACCATCTTACCAATTTTTAAATGTACAAGTTGTGCTAAGAACATTCACATTGTTGTGCACCCAATCCCCAGAACTCTTTTCTTCTTGGAAACTGGAAACTCTACCCATTCCTCCCTCCCACCAGCTCCTGGCGGCCACCACTCCATTTCTTGTCTCTGTCAGTTTGACTGCTCTAGGTACCTCATATCACACAGCAATTGTCCTTTTGTGACTGGCTTATTTCACTTTGCATCGTGTCTTCAACATCCATCCCTGGTGTGGTATGTGTCAGAATGCCCTTCCCTTTTTTTTGAGATGGAGTTTCACTCTTTTTGTACAGGCCAGAATGCAATGTCGCGATCTCGGCTCACTACAACTTCCACCTCCTGGGTTCAAGCAATTCTCCTGCCTCAGCCTCCCGAGTAGCTGGGATTATAGGCATGCGCCACCCGCCCAGCTAATTTTGTAGTTTTAGTAGAGGTGGGATTGCTCCATGTTGGTCAGACTGGTCTCAATCTCCCGACCTCAGGTGATACACCCGTCTTGGCCTCCCAGAGTGCTGGGATTACAGGCATGAGTCACCGCGTCCAACCAGAATGCCCTTCCTTTTTAGGCTGAATCATATTCTATTGTGTGCATAGATCGTATTTTATTATCTACCCATCTGTTGATGAAAACCTGGGTTACGTCTACCTCTTGGCTGTTGTGAATAATGCTGCTATGAACACAGCATAAAAATCCCTCTTGAGACCTGCTTTCAATTCTGTTGGGTTTAGATCCAGTAGAACTCTGGATATATGATAATCCTGTGTTTCATTTCTGAGGAACTGCCAGACTGGTTTCCATAGTGGCTGTACTCTTTTACATTCCTGCCAGCAATGAATAAGTTTTCCAATTTCTCCACATCCTCACTGGCACTTGTTATTTCCTGTTTTTTTCAGAGCATCCATCCTAATGGGTGTGAAGTGGTACCTCATTGTGGTTTTAATTTTCATTTCCCTAATTAAGATGAGTGATGCAGAGCATCTTTTCATGTGTTTTGGCCATTCATGCATCTTCTTTGGAGAAATATGTAAAGTTCTTCACCGTTTTTTTAATCAGTTTGTTGTTATTGGGTTGTAGGGTATTCTAAATATTAACACATTTTGCATATTAATCCCTTATCAGATATATGATTTGCAAATATTTCCTCCCATGGTATAAGTTGTCAGATACCTGCATTTTTAACAACCCTTGGACCAGGGAAGGAATGCTTTGAGAGACACCAGCACAGGATGTCTGGGCCAGCCAGGTTCCACCTAGGGGCAGGGCCTAAGGGGAGGAGACAAGGAGGAGTGCCGGTTCCACTCAGCCCCCGGGGCCCCTGCTGGGAGAGGCAGGGATGCTGACCTGAGTACCCACAGGCACTCAGAAACCAGGGCCTTCCCCCATTTTCAGGGCACGTCATGTCCCTGGTTACCACCCCTCGAAAGAGCATGATGCCAAAAAGCTAGAGGATCCCCTCTGTGATGGGGAGGGGGGCCACACACATCTGCAAAGCGCAGCTCGTGTTGGAAGCGCCTGCCTGGCTTATCGCTATGTGACTCTGTAAATGGAGAGCAGTGGAGTCTGACACCAGCAGGAGCTCCCTGCTCTGCCCGCTCCACCTGAGGGGCTAGAGGCCAACCTCACTGCTCTCCCTCTCCTCCTCTCCCTTCCTCCCAGCCTGGGCTGATTGCCCATGGTTCTCCCCATAGCTCCCAGGTGTTCCCCAGCAGTCTGCCCCTTTTCCTCAGGCCCAGCAGATGCCCTCGCTGGAGATAACTGCTTGTGACAGCCCTTGTTTGTGACCAGTATGAAGCTAGCGCTCTGCACGGTGGGAGAATTGGATACTCCAATACCCAGCCCATTTCCCTTTGCTCTCCCGGGAACGGTCAGAGAGCAGTGACCACACGAGTTAGTCCCACAGGTCTTCATTCTAGGACATTGCACACCTGTCAGTCTGGGCCTGGGGTCTTTCTCCAAGTCTGTGGGGCCTGTGGCTGTGGATCCAGGGTACCTTTTCTGTGGTCAAAAATTAGAAGCAAATATCAAAGATTCAGAAGCCTGACCCTGGCTGCTGTCTGTGTGGCCTGCCTGGATGATTGAGGGTCTGCATTGCAGCTCTTCTGTTTTTGTTTTTGTTTGTTCTCCTAATTGGCTATTTGCACTAACCGGGTTAGGGCTAATTAGTAACACCCAGCGTTCTGCCGGAAAGTCAGCTACCCCCTTACCCATGACAAAGGTGGCCTGGCAGGGGCGACAGCACAGAGTTCCTGGTATCTGGCCAGCACCACCTTGAATTAAGACATCAACACACGCGATTGGACTGTAAATCATGTCATGACAACTCCAGTGAAAACTCTCAAATCAAACTGGCAGATGCTCACATTTTCAGAGTAAAACCCGACAATGTTGACAAAATCCACTGTTTGAATTCTGATATGACTTCCTTCCATTTTGTGATCTTTTCATGGCTCTTAATGACAACTGTTAGCAGTAGACACATGCCCTATGATTCCATTATTGCAATTGCAGCTTAAATATGCTCATGTTCTAGAGAGACAAGCAGCAGTGCACTGGAAAATGCACACATTAGTGTCGCTGCAGAAATTCTAAGGGTGTAACTGAGGCTAGACTCTCGGAGCTGGCCGTGGCTGGGAAGACCCTGGACTGAGGCCTCCTGGTATTGGCTGGGTGACCCTGGGCATATTCTCCTTTCTCTCTTTTTTAAAATAAGCTATGTTTGTCTTTAGAAAATTAAAGACACAACATGGACAGTGAAGAAACTGAAGAAAAAGTCTGTAACCCCTCCCACAACCCCAAAATGAACAAGCTAAGGAATTTCCTTCCTTTTTTCCTAGCCTTATTTTGTATTCCCTTTAACAAGAAAAATGTTTTACTGATGGCACTATTCACAATAGCCAAAATTGGAAACAACCCAAATTCATCAACTGATGAATTCATGTAATGGAATATCACAGAGGCATAGAAAGGAATGAAATCCTGATTCGTGCTACCTGAATGACCCTTGAAAACATGCCGAGCAAAACAAGCCAGACGTGAAAGGCCACATGTTGAATGATTCCATTCATATCAAGTGCCCAGAATAGGCAAATCCATAGAGACAGAAAGTCGATTTGTGGTTGCCAGGAGCTGGACAGTCAGGGAGGAAGGAGGAGTGACTGATAATGCATACAGACTTTTTTTTTAGGGGTGATCAAAGTGCTCTGGAATTAGGTAGCAGTGACGGTTTCACAATCTTGGGACTATATGTAACACACTGAACTGCAGACTTTAAAAGGTAATTTTAGGGTATGTGGACTATATCTCGATTTTTTAAAAAGTAAAAAGGTAATTGTCACTTTCTTTAAAGATCCAGCTCTGTTTCCTGGACTTTAGTCTAGAGGGGGTTTTCTCGGTATCCCCAGAGGAGAGGCCCTGGGAGGGAAGAGGGCTAGAAACCCAGGGGAGGGGGAACCCTGGCCCAAGAGAGGGGTCGGCTGCAATGACCTCTGGCGTTTCCTACAGGCCTACCCTGTCACCTTCCTGAGGGTGGTGATGATGAAGCGGAGGACACTGAGTTTCAAAGCTCATCCAAGCATGATGTCACTAGGCTCTCACACCAGCCTGTGGGGCAGACACAAGGGACATCATTGTCCTCATTTTGCACATGAGGCTCCACAAGATGGGACCAAGGTGACCCTCAGCTGGGCCCTCCTACCTGTGCTCTCTGCAGCTAGAGGCAGGAGGCTGCATCAGACCTGACAGTATCCCTGAGAAGCCAGAGCGACTTTCAGCTGAGCCACCCAGAAATGGCCTGTTGGACCCAGCCCAGGACCTTCAGTGGTGGTGGGGCAAGGGGGTGGGAGGGTGGAGCAGGAAGGAGTGATTGTGGCTTTTCATCCCTTGTGCACGTAAGGCTGGGCGGCTTGTGCAGTGCTTTGGCTGGGAAACTTGTTTGATTTTCTGGCATGGAGAGTTTCAGGCATGCAGGTGCCAACCCAGGTGGGGCCCACAGGTGCCCCCAGGAGCCAGGCAAGGGCAGGTCCCAGGGAGCTGTCAGTGCAGATGTGAGAACCCGCCGCCACCTGCAGCTGTGCAGGGACTCAAGCCAGCATTCCCACATCCTGAGGGCTTTCAAGAGAAGCCATAAGTATAATCTCCCTTTTGCTTAATAATGGCAGCTAAATGTAGTTTTTATACAAGGGTCAAACCAAGCCCATGTGTTGGCCACATGCAGCTGTGGGAATGGGAGTTTGAGTTGTCTGCTCTAAATATATACACAAAACAAGCAGTTTCTTCTGGATAAACTGGTCCACACATCAGTCATTTCATTGTGGGGTTTGCTTGTTAATTTTGGCCCAAGACACAGGGCATTGAGTAAACAGAGCCTCGCCTGGCAGTACACCAGCTCTGACATTCAGAAGCCACTTCCCCAGGCCTCGTCTTCCCAGACCCAAGACACAGGGCATGAGTAAACAACATTCAGAAGCCACTTCCCCAGCCATCTTCCCAGACCAAAGTCACACCCTGTCTTTGCAGCCTTCCTCCTTGCCTCCGTCCAGCCTTCTCAAGGCATCCCCCTGCACCCTCTTGTACCCCTCCTTCTAGGTCGCCCCCACCTGTGTGTGTAAACACCTCCTAGAATGTCAGATTGTTAAAGCCCCCCTTGCGACCCTTCACTCCCACCATTTCTGGGCTCCCCTTCAGGGGAAGACTTCTCCACGGGGCTGACACTTGCTGTCCACACTTTGTCAGCCTCCTCACTCTAAAAAGCCCAGAGAATAACATAACAATGTGCACCTGAGCAACCACCACCCAGATGGTACAAAGATTTCCTTGGCCATGTTTGTAGCCTATACTTCTTTCCTTAAAGAATAAATAAGGGCTGGGTGCAGTGGCTCACACCTGTAATCCCAGCATTTTGGGACACCAAGGTGGGTAGATCACCTGGGGTCAGAAGTTCGAGACCAGCCTGACCAACGGAGAAACACTGTCTCTACTAAAAATGCTGTTGTGGTGGCCTATGCCTGTAATCCCAGCTACTCGGGAGGCTGAGGCAGGAGAATTGCTTGAACCTGGGAGGTGAAGTTTGCAGTGAGCCAATATTGGGCCATTGAACTCTAGCCTGAGCAACAAGAGT
>NW_016107977.1:177030-189947 GCF_001604975.1 Cebus imitator | reverse complement strand
AAAAAAAAAAGAAAGAAAGAAAAGAAAGAAAGAAAAAATAAATACAGAGCTGGCAGAACACTTCCCATTGCCCTTCAGCCCACCTGTTAGGCCTTCTTCCTGTACCCTCCCCATGGCCCTGCATGGACACATGGTCCTGGCTGCAGAGGAAAAATTGCTGGGTCCTCAGCAGGGCACACTGCCTTGGCCCTCACTCTAAACAGCCCAGGGAATAATGTAACAATGTGCACCTGAACAGCCACCGCCCACATGGTACAAAGGTTTCCTTGGCCATGTTTGTAGCAGATACTTCTTTCTTTAAAGAATAAATAAGGGATTTACTCTTCATAAGTGTGGACCAGGATAGCATGTAAATCTAGTACCTCCCAAACACTGTAGAGATGATTCCAGCTAAGGCTCAAAATCACTCATACCCATTTCCTTTTCAGAGATGAGAAAATCACAGCTCAGAGAGGTTGGGGGCATGGTGGGAGTGCCAGCAGTCTGCCTCCGGCATGACCTCCACTGTCCCTTCACTCAGCCAGCGTGGACAGACTTCCCAGCTGAGACGGGCACTCTTAAAATTTCAGTGGGGTTTCAACCTCCAATGCCAGCACTCCTATCATTCAGCACAAAGGCGTTCAAAATAACCATTTCTGATGGATTGGAATATTTTGCATGAGTGGGCAGTATCTCACCTAATAGGGGTGGGGAGGTTCTAAAGGGCTTGTAAATGAAGCACAGGAAGCCCTACTCTCTCCTTTAATTTCACAAGGACAGGTGGGTCTCCCCTGCAGTGGGTTATCATTGCCCTGGAACTTGTATGACCAATCTGTAAGGAGTCAGGATGGGCTGTTGGTTATGACCTTGGCATTGCTCAGCCCTGAAGCGTGGCAGGAGGGGAGGGAGGAAAGTTTGACTGAGGGGCTTCCACCCATTGCCTTTTACCTGCACACTGCCTCTGAGCAGATTCAGGAGACCCAGCTCCTCCCTGGGTGAGCCGTGCCTCTCCTGGGGTGACCTGGCTTACTTCGTATGTGCCCTGCTGGCAAGTGTGGGCAGCAGAGCTCTGCTGCTGTAGGTAGCATTAGCAAGGGCCCAGCCCGAGCAGGTGGCGCTGCTCCGCTGGGAGACTGAGAAAATCGCTGAGTCATTAGGAGATGTTGAGCTCTTGCCAGGTACTCCTGGAGGCACAGGAGGTGGAGCGGAGAACTGAAGGGGGCTGCTGCCTCTGTGGCTTTGGTGCGAGTTTGGGTGGGGAGGGGAGAGGGAAGAGGTGGGGAGAGGGTGTATGGAGAACAGGGCACAGGGGTTGGGGTCAGATGGTGAGTCAAGGAGCCCTGGTGAAGAGGCCACATTAGAGCAGAGGCTGGAACAAAGGGAGGGCAGGATTTGTTCATCTTGCTTCCCAAGAGAGGGGCTGCAGGCAAAGTGGCTCTCACTCCTCTTGTTTATCCTCGTAGGTTCTAGATTTCTGGGGACTCAGCAGTAGCTTGCAGTGCTGGACTGAGGCTATTCCCTTATATCAACTTTTTACAAACTAATGGTTAATACCTAAGTAAAGCACTTCCATTCTTCCCATCCCCTGAGAAAGTACGTTCGTCACAGGCTAGCGTTTTTATTAGGAAACACCGGATTTCCAGCGATGCAGAAGAAGTGGATTAAGCCCGTCTCGGGCCATGGTGCCAGCTGCACTTGCCCTGGTACTGAGCCAAAGCAAGCGCTGGTGCTTGGCACCATGAAAAGCCCTCCTTTTCGGAATTTGGGGGACAAAATGCAAGGCCGATGCCCCAGAGGCATCACAGATGCCCTGCACTGGCACGACCAGAAGGGCACCGGGGGCCCCGCTGTGAAGGAGGCATCTAAACACCCCCTGTGATGGAACAGAATTAGCCACAAAAGCAAGCAAGGGGCACGTTGCTGCTCCCTCATCCGCCGTGGCATTAAGTCCTTTAAGGGCAGACGGCGTTTCCCCCTTTCACGATGTGGGGCCTAAGCCTCGGAGCCTGGCCTTTAGTCTCTGATTCCCCACGCTGTGGTGGCACAGGTTTTCTGGGCAGGGCCCCAGCGCTAGTTTCTTATGCTAGGGTGGTGAGGGGCTGCCCGGGAAGGTGTGCGGGAAAGGACGAGGGGCGGGGCCGTGAGATGTAGCAGGGGGCGGGGAGATGGGCGGGGCTGTGAGCGGGAGCAGGGCTGGAGGTGGGGCCTGGGGGCGGGGCCTGGCGGAGAGGGCGAGGAAGGGGCGGGGAGATGGGCGGGGCTGTACGAGGGACCAGGCGGGAGGTGGGGCCTGGGGCGGGGCTTGGGTTGAGTGGGCGGGGCCGTGAGACGGAGCAGGGGGCGGGGAGATGGGCGGGGCTGTGAGAGGAAGCCCGGCTGAAGCGGGGCATGGGGTGGGGCCTGGAGGACAGGGTTGAAGGGCGGGGCCATGAAAGGGAGTAGGGGGCACGGGGTAGGGTGAGGGGCGGGGTCGAGGGTGATGGGGGAGGGCTTGGAAGCAGGCCAGGGGCTAGGGCGGGACAGTGCCAGGTCTTGTCTCCAGGCTCTGGAATCTTCCCTCAGTCCTTCCTTGTCTTTCATGGCCTTGTTTTTTTGAGGAGCGCAGATGGGTTATTTCGTAGGTTGTGCCTCAGTGCGGGCTGTCTGATGATGCTTCCTCCGGATCAGGTTCAGATGATGCACTTTGGGCACTTTGTTCCTCTTCGTGCATTTCATCCAGAGCCTCATGATGAATATTTTTGTTCCGTGACGGGCGATGTACACTTTGAGGTGGTTCTCCCCAGAATTCTCCACTGTCAAGTTACTAATTTCTCCTTTGTAATTAATAAGTATCCATGGGAGATACTCTGAGATTATGTAAATTCATTGTTACTCTTCAAACTTTTACCCACTACTTTTAGCATTCATCAAAGATTCTTGATGGTTGCCAAATGGTGATTTTCTGATTCATCATTCCTTCCACATTTAATAGGGACTTGCCACGGAAGAGAGAGCTTTCTCCGCGGTGCGTTTATTTACGTATGTGTATATATCAGTGTAGACTCATGGGTCTTTAAGGGTTATAATTCTTCATTATAGTCATTTATTTTCATGATCAAGTAACCCCAGAGAAAGCCATTAGGGGGCCCTTCAAGTGGCTGCTGTGTTCTTTTGGCATGTTCCCATGTCAAAAGCAAAGTTTCTCACTTGCTGGTACAATAAGATGTTCCAGGCTCTTATACTTCCCTGCCCCAGCCCTGGATTCCTTTTAGTGGAGAATGGTATTTAGAAACCAGTATTGGAGCACAGGTTTGCTCATTGCTATTGAGGTGTTATTGCGAAGCCCCTTCAGGGAGCCAGAGAATGTATGAGAGTGTAAGTATACAGACATGCATGGGTATGTGCATATGTATGTAGGCATACAGCCCCAAGGTCCCTGCCTGTTGATATGCGTGCTTTGTGCAGCCTCCACCCCTTGGGTGTGGGATGGACTGAGTGACTCAATGCTAATGAATGGACTATGGCAAAAGCCATGGGCTGTCACTTTTGACACCGTGTTATAAAGAGAACCGGCTTCTGTTTTGCATGCCCTCTTTNCTCTTTCGCTTGCTCACTCAGAGGGAGGTCAGCTGCCCCTTCGTGAGCTGCCCGGAAAGAGGATCTCCTGACTAGGAGTTAAGGGAGGCCTGGGGCCAACCACCACAGAAGTCAGCTTGGAAATGGATCCTTCTGGGTCTTATTCCTTCCCGTAAAACTACAGCCCCCACCCACAGCTCCATCAAATCCTTGTGAGAGACCAGAGTCAGAAGCACCCAGCTAAACCACATTCAACTCCTGGTCCGTAGAAACTGAAAGATAATACATGTTTGTTGTTGTAAGCCACTAAGTTTTGGGGCAATTTGTTATGTTAATCAATAGATAATACAGAAGTTATATTTACATATATGTGTGTGTGTATAGAGAAAGGGACGACACATACATTTATATCTGTTTTTACACCTGTCTCTATATATTACAAACCATGAGTTCACACCGATAACTTAAATTTTAGTTCAGTGCCACAGGGTTCATTGAGACCTTCCCCACTTTCCGTATTTGTAACTCCTTTCTCTAGCAGTGAGAAACCCAGCTCCAATCATCTACAATATATTGATTTCTTTGTTCAGTCCTAGAAGACATAAAAAACAGCTTCAGAATTGCCATCTTATGTTCTAGAAAAAGTAACCTACGCATGGGAGTTCAATCTTTCTTTAAAGTTCTTGTCTTTAGTTGGCATAGATTCCAAATACTGCAACCCTTGTGTTACAAAAAAACAAGGGCTTCTTTGCTTTTCTGGGAAGTAAGGCATGAGATGCAAAGGGGGAAAACACAGTTTCTTTCCAGGCAGCACATGCTGGGCTTCACTGTCTTGCACTGGAGAAGTGCAAAACAGATGGGAAAAGTGCAAACAGAAGGGTAGACAGGGCTTCAGAGGCTCCTGCACCATGCTTTCTCCCCGCACCCACACTGCCTGCCTCCCTTGCGTTAGCACGAAAACACCAACCTCTGAGGCCAGTGGTGGTGTTTTTAAGCAGTCATTAAATTATTTACAGAGAAAAGTGTATGGTGTTGCTTTTTGAAGGCTTCTGGGAAAGGTTCGAATTAATACCATTCCCATTATTCAAAAGGCCAAGTAACAAACTGACTTGGATCTCCCCAAAAAGGCTGAGTTTGAGGGTACTTGCAGGCCCTAGTCGGCACAGCTGGGACTAGGGCTGGGGCTCTTCTGAAGTAACAAATGGGATATCGGCATGACCTTGCTGTGGAGGGCCTCTGTGACATGAGGTTGTCACTGCAGACCTCTGCAGAGGTGATCTCCCGAGAGACAAGGGACCTCCCAACCAGCACTGCTGCCTGGGTGGATGGGGACAGCCGGGAGGCCAGCTCCAAGCCTCACCCCATGGACACCTCAGTCCCACCTGGTCACAGGCACACAGGGCACTCCTCATGGCGGTTGTGGGAAAGTGGCCAAGGACATGAGGTTCAGCCAACCATGGTTTCTCTAGGATCTGACTCAGGATTGTCACATGCTAAGCGCTTCACTTCCCCATGCCTGCAACCACCCTATAATCTCCCCACAGACACACACACGCTACACAGATCATAGTCATGGACAGGCCACACACTACACTGCACATATACCACACACATAACACCACACACACATCACAAACACACACACAGACTCATCACGTACACACACATGCCTCACAACACACTGCACTCATACAGCGCACATCCATCAGACACACACAAACATAGCACAACACACACACACACACACACACACACGCACATCGTACATCCATAAAGAGCACAAACACGCACTGAGCCAGGCCTCGTGGAGATCCAGCAAAGGGAGTTGGCTGTCTCCCTGCCTCCCACATGTCCTTCTGGGGAACCTGGAAGCCCCCGCCCCGCAGCCTGCCTGTACTTACCTCCTGCCTGCAGGAAGGGCTCTCCCCAAATCTCTCCACCAACTGACTCCACAAACCCTGGGAGGCAGGCCCAATGGGGCCCTTCAGATGCAGGCCAGTTCAGTTCCCAGTGTCCAGTCTCTGTGTGAGGTGTCCCTGGTGACTGAGAACAAGATTCCATGTGGGATAAAGCCAGCAGCAACTGCTGAGCATTCGGCACCAGCCGGGCCTCCACAGGGGATTTCCTTCCCACCTCCCTCTGCTCCAGGTAGCCTCCCTGAGCTGCGCCCCTAACATGCCATTTCCAGATGGTGAAGATCACTTACACTGCAGTTTAACTCCTCGGAAATCTCCCCAGCTCCCAGCACAGAACCGTGCACAAAAAATATCTTCAACAGGTGGATATGACTGAATTAAGGTGCAAAATGAGAACCATCAAATACATACTTACAAGCCATTTCTTTTAAAAGATACTAGAGCTAAGATCCTGAAAGACTTTCATCCACCATTATTGGAGATGACTATTCAGATGTTGTGGGCAGACATATTGTTTTATAAAAGTATAAGAATGGACTCTGATGATGGCTTGGGAATATATTGGTCTAATATCCACTTCTCTCTCTTCCAGGGTCAGAAATGTTGGATAGAGAAAACCTTTTGCAAACGGGAATGTATCTTTGTAATTCCCAGCCCGAAAGACCCTAACAGGTAAATTGGAAGCCATAATTAACAATATTCTCCAAACCAATGCTTGTCTACCACTATTCTAGTGTTTGTAGGAGTCAGAAGGAGGAGTCCAGAAGGGTGTCTCCCATGGGAGTCGCTAACCAAGGAGTCATTCAGGCTCCTTGTTACTCCATTGACATGCAAAGGGCTTCAGGAAAGAGTTTCTATCCGCCATTCCCCCTAATGCAAACTCTCATAACCAGATGGGCCCACATCATTCCTCATAGTCTTAGCAAGATCAAGGAGCTGAGGGCTTTCAACAGGTTTCCAGGATATTTTCCAGGCTTCTTCAATAGCATTTCATAATGTATTTAGACGAAAAGGAATTTCCATCACACGAAAGATCTGAGCAGTTGAATGAACTAGCTATAACTTTATTAAAGGATTTGGCTTGTAGACAAAATGTCAAACAATTTTATTCACCTACATGAAAATACATCTGTTATAAGCTACAAAGGCCTTGTAAAGTCATGCAAGCAGAGATTAATGTAGCTAAAATGTCTCACCTCTAAGGGCAAAAGCTATGAGGCTGAGTCTGGGGCACGGGGAACAATTTATCCCTATATTCATCCAATATGAAATCCTTGCAGGTAGAACCATGACCTGGAAGCACACACTCTTTGAGATCACCTGGTTCAAATTTGTTCCACACATGCAATCAGTCCCTCCACATCCCCAAGCTGCCCCTTGCCCCACACCACCAGCAGATTCTTCTCCCTGCTTAAACCCCAGTAATTACCACAGAGGTAAGACATGCCATTATGAAACAATGCCAGTGGTCACAAAAGTCTCCTCTTTGTTGCACCTACATGTCCCTCCTTATTTCAATGGCACGTGGGCCATCCTGAAAACTCTCTGTGCCAGCACTACAGTCCTAGTCCTCAAGCCGACTCCATCCCCAGCTCTTCCACCCACAGCTCACCCGCCCCACTTGCTAGGGTGCACAACTGCCCCCACAGACTTCTGGTGGGCCCAGGAACGGACCTGCCCTGCATGCCGTCCCTGGATTCCATCTCTTCCAAGATATCACTCCAAGCTATTGCAGTTCTTCCTTACAAGCTGTTCAAGCTTTTGGTGGGTCTAGTCCACTCACAACAGCGGCAGCCTAAAATGACGGAAAAACAGATGAAATCCCAGGCACAGTAGGAAAGAAAGCTGGCACAAAGCCAGGGAACATGTTCCGAGAGGACTAGAAGCCAGAGCACAGGGAGGGCATGAGAGACAGGCTGGGTTTTGGGAGAGACGCTGTAGAACTAGAAGATCCCTGATGCTGGGGCATGTTATGGCCCAGTGGGCCATCTGTCCAAGGCAGAGAAAGACATATTGGTCACTTTTGAAATAGCCTTTTAGCGTTACTTGGGTGGAGAAATGTTTTACTAAGGAACAGAAGAATTCAACTATATTGAAAAATTTGGCTAACACCTAAGTAAGTAATTTTAGAACTTTGGGAGGCCAAAGCAGGCAAATTGCATGAGCCCAGGAGTTCAAGACTAGGTTGGGCAACATAGCAAAATGCTGTCTCTACTAAAAATACAAAAACTAGCTGGGCATGGTGGTATATGCCTGTGGTCCCAGCTACTCAGGAGGCTGAGGTGGGGGAATCACCTGAGCTTGGGGAGATCCAGGCTGCAGTGAGCTGTGATAGCACCACTACACTCCAACCTGAAAGACAAGGGAAAGAAAAATCTGGAAGGTCACTCTGTGTTTGGAGGGCATGTCTATACTTTGTCACGGACTATTCAGTACTTCAAGATATCAAAAAGTTAAAATATTTTCAGAAAGAAGGGCAATCATCCAATGTGTCTAAAATTGGCTAGCATATACAGAGATATGCACTGATTATCTGGAAAAGGCCATCAGAAGGGGCATTTCTGTCCCTAATAAAGCTGGCTTACTAAAGTGTTAGTAGACTCCTGTTGAGGTTAATTTATCTTTGCTAAAGAAGGGGAAAGGGGAAGATTGTTGTAGAAAGACCCTGCTTTGCCTTTGCTTTCAGGTGTTGCTGTGGCCAGTTCACCAGCCAGCATATACCCCCTCTGCCGAGTGCAACACCCAGCAAAAATGAAGAGGAAAACCAACAGGTGGAGGCTCAGCCTGAGAAATGGTCTGTCGCCAAGCACACCCAGAGCTACCCAACGGATTCCTATGGAGTTCTTGAATTCCAGGGTGGCGGATACTCCAATAAAGCCATGGTGAGAAAGGCATTCAGATATGGTGCCACTGGGATCCCAGCTGTCACTGGCGGCCAGTGTCCCAGCCCCAAACTGCAGATACTTGGTCTCCTTTATGGCTGTGGCTCAATCTTCCTAGACAATTTCATTGAAAAATCAAGAGATGTGTCTGTGCACATGGCTTTTAGCCATGAGGCTTGGAAACTGGACACCACTGTAAAGAACGTGTAGTGTCCCATAAATCCATACCAAAGCTCCGAATCCACAGACCAGGCTCTGGCCCAGCCCTGCAACCATATTCCATTGCTCCATCTTCAGTCATGAAAGACAAATTACTTTTTCTAATAACTGTGGACCTGCAGCCCCCTTAGATGGGTTGAGAGTCTTTGGAAATATTTTCCTCTGAGGTCTGTCCACAACTTCCCTGGGCCTGCACCCAGCTGGCACGGGAAAGACCAAGGTCCCTCACATTTGCATGTAAACAGGGAGTGCCCTCTGCCCTTCCAGTGAGCCCTGCCAGAGGCGGGAAGCTTCAGCTCTGTGATCTGTTCCAGCTCACTCTGAATTACACTCCCACATGCCCAGTCACAGCCTTTTTGCAATTTCATTTTATTTCACTGGCCCAACATCATCGTTCAAATAAAATTCAGTTGTGTTTCAAATGCCACAATATACAGTCTTCAGGAATGACACCCTACATATTAGCCCAGACACCAAGAAGCAGTTCATAGGAGACATGGCATCTGAGCGTTGTTAACCTCCTTCTCACTTTGAAGAGAAGGTCAAGTTCAGATGTGGGCCCATGATCCCCTTTCCCATTTACTCGACAACATCCTCATCCAACATCTTGGGCCACTGTTCCAGCTAAGCCAGCTTTGGAACGCATTCCTCCAAGGTTAGGATTGCCAGATAAAATACAGGACACCCAGTTATATTTGAATTTCAGACATATAATGGATAAATTGTCAGTACAAGTATGTCCCAAATATTGCATGATTTATTGCATTTAATAAACATGTTGTACTAAAACATTCTTCATTGCTCCTCTCAAATTCAGATTTAACTGGGTGTCTTGGTCTGTTTGGCTACTAATAACAAATTACCTTGGGCTGGGTAATTTATAAACAACAGAAATTTATGGCTCACAGTTCTAGAGGCTGGGAGGCCTAAGATCAAGGTGCCAGCAGGTCTGGTGTCTGGCGAGTGCCCACTCTCTGCTTCACAGATGGCGCCTTCTTGCTGTGTCCTCACATGGCAGAAGCAAAGAACAAGCTCTCTGCGTCCTTTTTGGGGTGCAGTGGCACTATATCGGCTCACTGCAACCTCCACCTCCCAGGTCCAAGCAGTTCTCCTGCCTCAGCCTCCTGAGTAGCTGGGATGCCCAGCTAATTTTTGTGGTTTTAGTAGAGATGGGGTTTCACCATCTTGGCCAAGCTGGTCTTGAACTCCTGACCTCGTGATCTGCCTGCCTCAGCCTCCCAAAGTGCTGGGATTCCAGGCATGAGCCACTGCACCCAGCCGCTGCGTCCTCTTTTATAAGGACACTAGTCCCACTCATGAGGGTCCCACGCTCATGACCTGATTAGGACACCCCACCTCTTAACACTATTGCATTGGGAATTAGGTTTCCACATGAATTTTGGGGGGATACAAACATTCAGACTATGGCACCAGGCATCTTGTATTTGTATTTGCTAACCCTGCCAGTCTTCCCCAAAGTTCCCTTCTGTCACTTGGCCACAGACTCACACAGAGGGCTCCAGGGCCCTGAGGAAGAGACAAGCCAGACAGTTCTTGTTTGGACATGAGCCATAGCCTCACTCCCCTTTGACATGAGAAGCAAAACCAAGAACAGAGGCTGAGTACTACACACTCTTTCACAGTATATCCGTGTGTCCTATGACACCAAGCCAGACTCGCTGCTGCATCTCATGGTGAAAGACTGGCAGCTGGAACTCCCCAAGCTTTTAATATCTGTGCATGGAGGCCTCCAGAACTTTGAGATGCAGCCCAAGCTGAAGCAAGTCTTTGGGAAAGGCCTGATCAAGGCTGCCATGACCACGGGGGCCTGGATCTTCACCGGGGGTGTCAGCACAGGTAAGAGCAGGCCTTTTCCCTCCCGATAATAAATGTACCACCCAGAACTCACTGTGGTCCCCAAAGAGCTTCCTAATAACTAAAGACAACAAAACATACTGCATCCTGATCACGTTTATGACGAAAGTGAAGTCTTTATTCCCTGACTTGTGATTTTACTTTGGTATGATTCTTAAAAATAAATAAATAAAATGACCAGCAAGCATAATAATGATTGTCATAATGGTCAACATCTCTGGGTCACCCATGACATGTATTCTTTGATCTGAGCCCTGTACAAGCATCATCTTCATTAGACCTCTTGACAATCCTTTTCCTGTTACAGGAGAGGAAACTGAGGCACAAAGATATGAAGGAACAGAGGAGGCACTCTGGCTCTCAACTTTCACTGAAGGCAGCCAAGGAATGCCAGAAAGACTCCAGTTATTTCCAACCTTAGGTCTTAGACATCTGTAAAGGAACTCCCTGCACAGCTGTTTTGGTTTCTGTTTTTGTTTTACCGTTTTTGGAGTTAATGCAAGATTACTAGTTATCATGAACTCAGACTTTCAGTGTACTTTATTTTAATGATAAAGATGAGTATGTCTCAGCCCCGATCTGTAGGGAATGTAGGGATTCAGGGCAGGTGTCCATTAAGTTCATGAATGATGGTATGCTGGGAAGTAGAAGGGCCTAAAATATGACTGATGGCTGCTCACAGGTGTCATCAGCCACGTGGGGGATGCCTTGAAAGACCACTCCTCCAAGTCCAGAGGCCGGGTTTGTGCTATAGGAATTGCTCCATGGGGCATCGTGGAGAATAAGGAAGACCTGGTTGGAAAGGATGTAAGTATTTTCTCTGCAAATGTTGGCAATTTTTAAAAGTTAATTACTGATTTTGAGGTAACTGTAGATTCAGATGCAGCCGTAAGAATAATAAGAGAGCTCCCTTGCACCCTGTCCCGTTCCTGCAACAGTAACATCTTGCAAAACCATAATGCAAGATCACAACCCAGATACTGACATTGATATGGTCAAGGTCTCCTGGTGCCCTTTCACATGCAGACACCTGATTCCTTCCTACCCCTCTTCCTCCTTAACCTCTGGAAACCACTCATCTGTCTCCACTGCATTTCAAGAAGATTCTGTAAATCGGATCATACAGTATTGTAACCTTTGGGGACCGGCTTTTTTTCACTCCACATAGTTCTCTGAACGTGCGTCCAAGTTGCCATGTGTATCGGTATACATTATAGCTGAGTGGCATCCCATGGTATGGATGAGCCAGTTTCTTTAACCATTGATCTGTTGAGGAACAGTTTGGCTGTTAAAAATAAAGCAACCGTAAGCATTACTGTGCAGGATTTGAGGTTAACATAAGTTTTCATTTCTCTGTGATAAATGCCAGGAGTGTAATTGCTAGATTGTCATGATCTAAAACAATTAACTTTCTTTCCATTTTAGTGTAACAAGTGGCAAAAATAAAACCTTCAAAGGCAGGGTAGAGAGGCGAGAATAGATTTTAGTGCAGTGGTCTCTGCACACGTGTGTACTGTGCTTGCTTCCCTTGTTGGTCTTAACGTCCAAGTCCTGCAGGTCTGATTTGTGCTGTGCACTTCACCAGGTAACAAGAGTGTACCAGACCATGTCCAACCCTCTAAGTAAGCTCTCTGTGCTCAACAACTCCCACACCCACTTCATCCTGGCTGACAATGGCACCCTGGGCAAGTATGGTGCCGAGGTGAAGCTGCGAAGGCTGCTGGAAAAGCATATCTCCCTGCAGAAGATCAACACAAGTAAGTGCTGGTGAAGGCACGTATTCCTCCTGGGCTGATGCCGTCACAGAGAAAACAAACCTGAGAAGGAGATTGCCCGAGGGGAGTGGAAGATCAACTTTGATTCTGATCAGGTCAATCAAAAGTGACTTACCTAGATGCCTTACTTAGTCACCCACCAGATCACTTCCACTGGGCTGTGTGGGGATGCTTTGCCCCAGGTTCACAAGTTGGCACAAGAAACAACCCTCAGTGCTCGCCATGGTGACGGCCTTGCCCACCATAGTTACCCAGTGGTTCTTTTTCCCTATAATTAGTTGTTATTTTTAAAAATGTTTTAACAGGAAAAAAAAATTCAAAGACTTAGTATGATTCCTTCTATCTGATGATAAGCATTACGTGATCATTAAGTATCTCTGTAACTCTGGGCCTGTCATGTAGACTAAGATGGCTAGATGGGGACAGCTCTGGAGAGGGCAGCAGGAACCGTCTGCTCCTGAGGGGGCGTCATCCTTGCTGGTCCTGAGCGGGGGCTGTCACCATCAGGTGAAAGCTGAGGTCAAACTAGAGAGAAAGAAACCAACCTCAACCAGATGAAACAGTGGTAACAACTGGTTAGAATTAAAATAACTGGGGCCGGGCGCAGTGGCTCAAGCCTGTAATCCCAGCACTTTGGGAGGCCGAGGCGGGTGGATCATGAGGTCAAGAGATCGAGACCATCCTGGTCAACACGGTGAAACCCCGTCTCTACTAAA
>NW_016107977.1:142859-176835 GCF_001604975.1 Cebus imitator | reverse complement strand
AAAAAAAAAAAAAAAAAAAAAAAAAAAAAAAAGAATTAAAATAACTGGTATAATCTCAGAGCGTGTTAATACTCCAGTAATTCTTAACATCAGGCAATTGTTAAACAGTCTGAAAGCCTAGTTTGTTTTTCCCATTACTGGCAAGATTTCTGTGGATGAGCATCTAGCCCTGGCGAATGGTCATTGTGAAGCACCACGTATGGGACTGTGATACCGCAGAGTGGGTAGAATGGGGATGGCCTACTAGGAAAAACTGTGGATTTCCAGGAATCAGGTCTCGATGAATAAATTGGTCGATGACTGATTTTTTTTTTTTGTTCTCACATCTCTAATTTTTCTGGACTTACACGTTTTTATAACGCCCACTTCACCTGGCCATGTGACTTGTGGGCTTCCCTTTGTCATCCTTTGCCTAGGGCTCTGAGCAGGGCAGGGACAGCAAAGGGGTGCTCAGTTGTCACTTCCTACAGCACGGAGCTTCAAGGACTCCAGCCTAAGCCAAGAAGAATCTGTTCTACACAGTTTCTAGAAAAGAAGGTGATTTGGCCACCATATTCCTGAAGATTGAAAATACCAAGCCTTGCTTGGGTTGGAAATCTCAAAGGCAGAGTCTGGGATATCTTAGTTCAATTTTCCAGTGTCTCTTGGTCAGGGCGTGGCACAATGCAGATCCTCATTGCATGTTTGCTGAAAGGAACTTAACCATAATTACTCTGGTAGGACACAGCAGAGTCATTCAACATATGTAGGAGTCCCTGACTGTAGAAACGCATCAGGGAAGCAGATTAGAAACCCTGAAATAGCTCATTTGAAATTCTCCAATCTTCTCATAACCAATGCTAGCAGATTTTATCTAAAGCCCTTCAAATCTGAGACCAACAACACTTCTCCCACTTGCCTTTAGTTAATGTAGATCAACTAATTCCCATCACAAACTAATGGACTGCTGGTGAAACAGGCTCAGAGTGTGATCCGTCACGGCCAGCTGGGCGTAAAATTGGGAAGCAGGCAAATGTGCCTCCACTCCCATTTCCTTCCCACTCCAGAATCCCAACTTTCTGGAATCCTCCTACCACCTGCTGCCTCCCAGAGCCATCCCTGCACGCTCTGCCACTGAAAGTTAGCTGGTGCCCAATGTGTTCTTGAAGAGTCCTATTAACTGATAGAGACAGACAGAGGACTCTGGGAACAGGTCATTAACTGATGGGCTTCTAGTGGTCCATGTGGCTGCCTCCAAGATCAGTGGTTTATTCCCGTCATTGAAGACAGAAATGTCAACAAGAACAGCGTACCACATTTGTATGCTACTTAACATTTACAAAATTATTTGATAGCCAAACACATGTTCTGATATTTTTACACCTGCAGGAGGTAAGGGAGGCACTGTAATTGTTCACCTTTTACAGATGTCTGTCTAAGGCTTCTGGTGATTTGGTGATTGGCCCAATGCCATAAGGGAGAGGCCAGGAATTGAACTGCAATTTCCCTGGCTGGTCCAGATCCCCTTTCATTGTCTCATTCTTCAGGGACAGCCATCAGGGTGGGAATTTCAGACCATGGGCTAAGACAGCCAGGGAGGTGTTTTTCCAGCAAGGAATATCGTCCAGTATTTCTCAGCGCTCAACTTGAGGTAGACCCAACATCAGGAGAGTGGGTTATTCAGGAATTTAACCATGTCTGGGTCAGAAAGTTCCCGATTTTGAGGTTCTGATTTTCCCCGTGAGGCCACAATATGTGACAGAATGCAAGAATAAAAATCGGGCCAGGCGCAGTGGCTCACACCTGTAATTCTAGCATTTTGGGAGGCCAAGGCAGGTGGATCACTTGAGCCCAGGTGTTTGAGACCAGCCTGGGCAACACGGCGAGACTTCATCTCTACCAAAAATACAAAAATTAGCTGGGTGTGGTGGCGTGCACCTGTAGTCCCAGCTACTTAGGAGGCTGAGGTGGGAGGATTGCCTGAGCTGGGGAAGGTTGACACCGCAGTGAGCCATGTTCGTGCCACTGCACTCCAGCTTGGGGGACAGAGTGAGACCCTGTTTCAGAAAACAAAAAAAAAAAAAGAAAAGAAAATTGCTATCACGTGCCTGAATTCCTTCCAGCCAGACGTAGCATGCCCCCAGTCGCAATGTTTTTACACTTCCCCATACTTCAGCAGTTAAACGAGCGGGCCGTCGGTTCAGGGCACAGGTGCTACTGGCAAATGTGGTTTGTGTTGCAGGACTGGGGCAGGGCGTGCCCCTCGTGGGCCTCGTGGTGGAGGGGGGCCCTAACGTGGCGTCCATCGTCTTGGAATACCTGCGAGAAGACCCTCCTGTCCCCGTGGTGATTTGCGATGGCAGCGGACGCGCCTCGGACATCCTGTCCTTTGCGCACAAGTACTGTGAAGAAGGCGGGTAGGATTTCTGACGCGTGAGGAAGGGCGGGTGCGTGACTGCCTCTTTGTTGGGCCGAGGAGAAAATCTGAAGTGGTCTGCTTGGACATTCCATGTTTAAATCAGGAAGATTTGCTAGATCTCCTCTCCCCGTTTTCTGAGGTCAGCATCCAGGGGAACTCTCAGGAGCAGGGTGTTCCCAACGGAATGCTCTCTCCCTCGCTTCCAACTCCATTTTCCCTTAGAAAGTTTGCAACGAAGCTGGAATTTAGGACGAGTGAGAATAAATCCGGTGTTTGACGATGGTCCCTTTTTGTCTCCTGTGTCAGGATATCTCCCACAGCAAAGTCTCAAATCAAAGACGGAGAGATGTCTGACTTATTCATATATAGATTTAACTTGCCTTGTTTTGTTCTCTTGCATTTTCTTTGAACAGGATAATAAATGAGTCCCTCAGGGAGCAGCTTCTAGTTACCATTCAGAAAACATTTAATTACAATAAGGCACAATCGCATCAGCTGTTTGCAATTATAATGGAGTGCATGAAGAAAAAAGAACTCGTAAGTGTCTTGAATTTATTTCCAAACAAGCTCTGTGGAGAGAATTATGTTTCATTTTCTAATTCTGCCCATGTGTGCATGACAGGGTTACTCATATTTTAGTCTGGCCTTTTCTGAGAGGCAGTACAAATGTATACCAAATTGGCAGCTGTGTGCACAAGGCAGAAGCTGAACACGCCCATGCAGGGGAGGGCCCGTGGCGCTTTCGAACATTAGCAAATGGGACGTGACATCACACAACATCCTCCAAGGCACACAACATTACTGAGATTGATAGTTTTGGGGGAAAGGACCACAGAGCACCTTGTCAGACGTGCTTACAAAGTTATGTTATTTTATTTTCCAAATGCGATAATAATTTCCTACTCGTTCCCTCTTCAGTGGTATTTATGAGGAAAAGGCACTCTTGTGCACGTAAGACAGCCTCTTCAAAATTCTAAGCACACGTATCTCCTACAAATATCTCCTGTCTGATTAGATATGACTTTGCATCTCCTGTGGCAACTGAGATTTTGGAGTATAGCTCCTCTCCTCTCGAATGGATGGGGAAAGTAATAAAATCAGCACACAGGCAGGGACCCCAGAGCAATACTGTAACTTCGGGAAATCAGCCAGGCACGGTGGCTCACGCCTATAATCCCAACACTTTGGGAGGCTGAGGCAGGCAGATGACCTGAGATCAGGAGTTTGAGACCAGCCTGGCCACCATGGCAAAACGCCATCTCTACTAAAATATACCAGAAGAATTAGCCAGGCATGGTGGCATGTGCCTGTAATCCCAGCTACTCGGGAGGCTGAGGCAGGAGAATCGCTTGAACCTAGGAGGCAGAGGTTGTGGTGATCAAAGATTGCGCCATTGCACTCCAGCCTGGGCAACAAGAGCAAATCTCTATCAAAAAAAAAAAAAAAAAAAAAGAAAAGAAAAAGAAAGAAAGAAAGAAATCACCAGCACTTGGTTTGAAACTGTTCAGCACTCAGGATCGTTTTATTATGCATCAGTCTCTCGTCATTTTGTAACAATACCCCGTGTCTCCCTCTTGTTTTCAACTTGGCTTTACCTCAGTCTTTTCACATTTTCAGGTCACTGTATTCAGAATGGGTTCTGAGGGCCAGCAGGACATCGAGATGGCAATTTTAACTGCCCTGCTGAAAGGTGAGCTCTGGGAAACGGTGACTCCTGTGCCTTTGATGTTGGCCTGGCCGGCAATCCTTCCCCTCCCAGCCTCCATGGACCGTGTCTGCTGGTGCTAGGCCCTGAGTCAGGCCACTTGGGCAGTCTCAGAGTGAAGCTGCGGCGGAATGACAAGGCGTGCTGCAGGTTTCTGTGGGGCAGAGGGCTGTGGGTGCTCCTGGACCATCATGGGCTGAGGTCAGAACCGTTTCTATTGGTAACTGGTTCACTGAGGGCTTCGGCTCCTAGAGTGTAAACACGAGATGGGTTCATTTTCAGTCACTGCGTTCCACAGTGCTCTGTCCAGTTTCCCCGTCCTGGCTCTAACGATAGGCTTCAAGTTGGCATTGATGGGCAGTGAGGTCTGGCTCTGGGTTTCACACTTCCTCCCTGCCTCTTGGTTAGCCTGGTGCCATGAGGGGACAGAGAGTACAGAAAGGAGAGGGGTCACTGTCAGGCTGGCTGCCGTGCAGCACTGGGCTCATCTGTCTGTGGGGTCGGGGGACAAGCTTTTCTTGGTGTCCCTTGGCCTGGCCTGGCAGTCCCAGGGTTCCACCGTTCATGGAGATGAGGGTCCCTGAGCCACTGGGTTCCTTTTCTGTCCCTCCCAAGGAGACCATGCATGAGAAGCTGGCATGAGAAGAGGCTGCCTCCACCTTCCTCCTGGGAAGCGATTTGAGTTTGGGGCCTTAGTGGTCATTCAGGGTGAAAGTAAAGGCAGCAATGCTTAGTTCCAGGCCAGCAGCCCAGGGGATGCCTGTGCTCGCCGCCCAGCACCCGCCAAACACTGGCGGTCCGGGCGTGGAGTGAAAATCGTTCTGGTTTCTTGCCTTTCTAGGAACAAATGTATCTGCTCCAGATCAGCTGAGCTTGGCACTGGCTTGGAACCGCGTGGACATAGCACGAAGCCAGATCTTTGTCTTTGGGCCCCACTGGCCGGTGAGACTGTTTTTTTCAATTCATATCATTTTTCATGACTTTGTGCAAGTGACATATTAGTATGTTCTCCCTTGTGACATGGAACTCAGGAAATTATGTGGGGTTTCTAATGATACGATGTGTAATCCATTAGGATCATTAGAAGGTGTTACTGTTTAACTTCAAAGAACCAACAAGAAGTAAGAGCTACTAGCAGAAATTCCAGAGTCAAACCAGTACTCCTGAAGAAATTAATTACCAAATATGTTATCGTTGCTGGCAAAAGTGGGGTTTTTACCTTTTTAAAGAAAAAGAAATAAAATAGCTTAGTAAAATTAAATGCAATGCTTCCATCCAGGGCATTGATTTTTCAACTATGTTCTATGAAACCCTGGAGACCTAGAGAAGTCTGTGTCGGGTGGGGGTGGGTATGTATATGGTGTCTGTGTGTGTGTGTGATATGTAGTTTGCCTGTATGTGGTAGGATTATGTGTAGGTGAGTAATGTGTGTGGGTTTGGGTGGTATAGTGTTTATGCATGTATGTGTGTGTCATTGGGTGGGTGTTGTGTGTCATCGGCGATGAGCAGTGTGGGGGGGGTGTTGAGAAGTACTAACGTGTGTGACATGGAGATGAGTGTGTGTGTGTGTGCATGTGTGTGTGCACACGTGTGTAATATGGGGATAAGCATGTGTGTGCACGTGTGTGCACGTGTGACATGGGGATGAGCATGTGTGTGCATGTGCATGTGTGTGTGCGTGTGTGTGTGTGAACACAAATAAGTCTGCGTGATAAGGGATTCCTAGGCCACCTACTCTTCCTTCCATCAAAGCAGCTTCTTTGATCTATTTTATAGATTAGGAGTCAACATAAATTTGTGTTTGCAAAAAGGGCTGTGTTGCTTAGGAAAGATAGTAGGAATACCTACAGGGTTTATGTTGGTTTTAAAAACCACATTTCTTGGCCAGGCGTGATGGCTCACACCTGTAAGCACTTTGGGAGGTCAAGACAGGAGGATTGCTTGAGGCCAGGAGTTCAAGACCAACCTGGTCAACATAGTGAGACCCCATCTCTACAAAAAAAATTAAAAAATTAGCCAGGCATGGGAGTTTATGCCTATAGTCCCAGCTACTCTGGAGGCTAAGGCAGGAGGATTGCTTGAGCCTAGGAATTTGAGGTTAGAGTGAGCTACGATTACACCACTGCACTCCAGCTTGGGTGAGAGTGAGATTCCATCTCTAAAACATAAAAAACAATGCAAAATCATTTCTCAGAACATCCGTGGCATATTGCTGCACAATGCATTTTATTTAACGGCCTCTGTGTTTAGGTCTCCCAAAGCATTTAACTGCCTCCCAAAGCATTTAACGGCCTCTGTGTTTAGGTCTCCCAAAGCATTTAACNAACGGCCTCTGTGTTTAGGTCTCCCAAAGCATTTAACGGCCTCTGTGTTTAGGTCTCCCAAAGCATTTAACGGCCTCTGTGTTTAGGTCTCCCAAGGCATTTAACAGCCTCTGTGTTTAGGTCTCCTGGAAGTTGCCTCTACACCTTGCCATACCATGTTTTAGCACTCTTTATTGATTGATCACTTGCAGATGGTTCCATCAGTTCTCCGCTTGGAAATAGAAGCAAGTGGATTGCTCACTCTGCTTCCACTGCTCCTGTTCCTCCTGCATGTGATAGTTGCCTGTTTAATATATGTACTTTTTTTTTTTTTTTTTTTAATGGAGTCTCACTCTGCTGCGCAGGCGGGAGTGCAGTGGTGCAATCTCAACTCACTGCAGCCTCTGCCTCCCAGGTTCAAGCAGTTCTCCTGCCTCAGCCTCCCAAGTAGCTGGGAATATAGGTGCTCACCATGCCCAGCTAACTTTTTTTGTATTTTTAGTGGAGACACAGTTTCACCATGTTGGCCATACTGGTCTCATACTTCTGATCTCAAGTTATCCGCTTGCCTTGGCCTCCCAAAGTGCTGAGATTACAGGCATGAGCCACCATGCCCAGCCCTATTTAATTCTTATTTTGATCCCCTTTACAATGGTGAAGAGTTTGTGGAACCATCTACTTGTGTTGTCCACTTCAGACTCCCACTTTGTGAAATGAGGAAATTCACTCTATACTCCTCCTTCCTCTCCTGACAAGTTTCATCTTCCTACCTTTCACATGCTACTTGACGTGGTGAACATGGACATATCATTCTTTAATCATTATTGAGGTTCTACTTACATCTTGCTCTTTAATCATCATTCAGTTTTCATACTTGGTCTCTGTGTTGATTCTAAAACATGGAGAAACCAGCAGCTTTGACACTGTTGAGATTACATGGAGATTGTTCACTGCTGCTCCGCAAAGTAGGATTAAACTCAAAGAGAAGGAAAGGTAGCCCTGGGTCACTTCTTTGCTCACGCAAAGGAAAATGTGACAGGCATCAAGGTTTCTGTCATTCATCAACTATTTAAAACTGTGTGACATTTTGGTTTCCTTCATATTTAGACAGTGACTTCTTTGAATAGATATTTGCTTTTCTCCACATTTCTAATTCTCTTTCTTCTTCCAAACATTTGCTTTGGTGTCATTGCTGTATCTATTTTTTAAAGTATTTTTACTGCATCTTTAGTTTGTTCCAAACAAATAGATGTAAAGTTTGGTACACGCCTACATACACTTGCCACTGCTGATGTTGAGGCTTATCTTAGTCTGTTTTCTCACTGCTATAAAGAATAGCAGTATTCTGAGACTGAGTAATTTATAAAGAAAGGAGATTTAACTGACTCCCAGCTCCAACTGGCTGGAGAGGCCTCAGAACACTTACAGCCGTGGGGGAGGGCAAAGGAGAAGCAAAGACACATCTTCCATGGTAGCAGGCGAGATAGAGAAAAGAGCGCACGGGGCTGCCAGACACTTTCAAAGCCATCAGTTCTCATGAGAACTCTTTCACCATCATGGGAACAGCATGGGGGAACTGCCCTCATGATCCAATCACCTCCCACCAGGTCCCACCCTGGACACCTGGGGATTACAATTGGAGATCAGATTTGGGTGGGACACAGGGCCAAACCATATCAAGGTTCTTGTCAGCAACATGGATATATCAAGCATGACTGTGGCAAAGGCTATGTTAGCGCAGAGCGAGGGCAAAATTATTGTACTCTTTCCAAACTGAGGCCATGTAGATATTACTTTAAAATCCCATTTTGTACTATTATTTGCATATACATAGTTTATATCTAAAATACGTTTTATACTTTAAGTTCAGGGGTACAAGTGCATGTTTGTTATGTAGGTAAACTTGTGTCACGGAGGTTTGTTGTAGATTATTTCATCACCCAGGTATTAAGCCTAGTACCTGCTAGTTGTTTTTCCTGGTCCTCTCCTCCTCTCACCCTCCTCCCTCTAAAAGGCCCCAGTGTCTGTTATTCCCTTCCATGTGCCCATGTGTTCTCATCATTTAGCTCCCACTTCTAAGTGAGAATATGCAGTATTTGGTTTTCTGTTCCTGCCTCAGTTTGCTAAGGATAATGGCCTCCAGCTCCATCCATGTCCCTGCAAAGGATATAATCTTGTTATTTTTTATGGCTGCAGCCATATCTATTCTCTTGTTACTGGCCCATTTCTTCTTGAAGTATTTTTCAGAGCCCCTTGAGTTCCTACCCACATCTTCCCTGAATGCTCTCAATGCCTGCTGTACAGCTGTCTACATCAGACATCCTTTCATTGCACTCTGAGACTGCCCATTGCCTCCTAGACCCCATGTCTCCCTCCCTCTCAGATTCTTTTTTCATTTTGCTAGAGTATATCTTCAAGTAACTTTTACATAAGAGCATGTGGGAGGATTACTGTCTTAGTCTGTTTTGTGTTTTTGTAACAGAATACCATAGATGGGGTAATTGATAAAGAACAGAGATTTATTTCTTAGAGTTCTGGAAACCGGAAAGTCCGAGATCAAGGGGCTGGTATCTTGTCAGGGCCTTCTTGCTGCATCATCCCTTGGTGGGAGGTAAGAGGGTAAGAGAGCTCAAGAGAGTGAGAGAGGGCTGAACTCTTAAAGCAAATCTACTCTCAAAATCATGAACCCACTCCCTCTATAAAAGTTTTAATCCATTTGTGAGGACGAAATTCTTATAATCTAATCCATTTTAAAGGTCACACCTCTCAGGACTGTTGCACTGGGAATTCAGTTTCCAACACATGAACTTTGGGGGACACTTTGAAACCATATCAATCACCATTCTGTGTCTTTACATGTCTGAAAAAAGTCTGCCTAACATGAGGCTCAACATTGTCCTATGATTTTCATTCAATTATAGATGAACCATTGTTTTCTCTCTGCTCTTTGTTTTTTTGGTGCTTGGAAGTTTCACAAAAATATATCTTCTATTTCAAGCAAATGAAAATAGAAGTGTATAGAGAATACAAACTCAAGCACCCATGTCTTCACACATGTAGGCATTTAGTTATTCTGGCTTTCAAAGGTCCCGTTATGCTGAATACCTGAATCAGCTCTGTGAAATTTTCTTCTATCTCTTTTTTGAGTATTTCTTTCTTTCTTTATCTTTTTTTCTTCATCTGGAGTTTCTATTAGTCAAGCAACTCTTGGTCCCCTCCTCCCAGATTGATCCTCCATTTTCAGTTTTGTATTTCTCTATCATTTTGATGTATGTTTTTGGAAATCTTAACTTTTTCTTTAGCTTTTATATAATTTTTTAAGTTTTAGGCACGCATACTTTTTATATTTAAGAAAGTGTTTTTGTTCCTTAACAGTTTCATTTTCTTAATAGCCTATTTTCACCTCACAGATGCAATATCTAAGGATATGAATTAGATTTTTTGAAGTTCTCTTCTGTTCCCTAGATGATCTCTATTTTCTCCCTGGTCGGCTGTTTCTTTGTTCATTTTGGGTTTTTCTGTTGTGCTGTTGATTTTCTCAAATGCTCTAGATCCTTGGCTGTCCATCACACTACAGAATGAGGGATAGAACTGCTTAATTAGTATGGAAACCCATTTTGCCAACAGGTTTTTCTCCTCCCTGGGAGGACTGCCCAGGAATTCCCTGCTTAGAAAAGAGAGTGATGCCTGAACCTCTCTGCTTTGCTAAGGACAGACTGGAGAGGGCTGATGGGCTCTGGTCCTCCCTAGTCTTTAGCAGACATCCTCCCAGTTCTTCCTAGAAGTGAAGCCCGAGAATGCAGTTGCTTGCTCTGCACCCACGCACCACAGTGGCAGCCTGGAGCCCAGGACAGGATGAGTGGCCTCCTGCTCTGTAGACCGTCTTCCAGTCACCATGCCTTCTGCCCACCACGTGCCTTCTTCTTTGTATCTTGGAAAATCTGGTCTCACCTCAACAGCAATCTCCACGTTACACATTTTGGGTTTTGCCTTCCTCTCCATAGTTTTAACTGGTCCATCAATGCTTCCAGAAATTTGTCAAAAACTCTCTGGCCTGCCTCTTCCCCTTGAAATAGATTTTTCTTTTTTATACTCCTTCGCTGTCATTTAAATAGTATTTGGGGAGGGAGGGAAAGGAAGAAACACATGCTCAGGCTGCAACCTGGAGCCAAAGTCCTTCTCTGTCTCCCTATAATGGGATAAGGTCTCCAAAGTCTTCCTTTAATAGTTGAAGCACTCAAGAAACTGTGTGCCTGTGAATCCATAGTCTGTCTAGAATTCTTCATATAATAGAAAACTTGTGGTAGGGAGGACATAAGAATTCCAACACAGCAAATCAAATCTAGGTCTGATTTGCTATATATTGCTAGTCAAGATCCTATTTTTTCTATTATTGAATGCAAAAATAAAAGCTTCATAAGAGTATAATGGTGATTATTGGAAGCTAGGATGTGGGAGATTGGGAGATATTGGTTAAAAAGTACGAAGTTTCAGTTAAGAAGGATAAATTCTGGAGACCTATTGTTCAACATAGTGACTATAATGAGTAATAATGTATAGTGCACTTGAAATGGGCTAAAAGAGTAGATTTTAAATGTTCTCATCACAAAAATGATGTCTGTAAGGTAATAGACAAGTTAATTAGCTTGATTTCATCATTCCACAGTGTACACATATATTTAAGCATCACCTATACCATAAATATATATAATTTGTCACTTGTTAATTAAAATAATTAAAAGCTTTGCCAAAAAAAATCCTTAAAACATGCTTTTAAACCTAATGAAGAGGCCAGGCACAGTGGCTCACTCCTGCAATCCCAGTACTTTTGGAGACTGAGGCAGGTGGACCACCTGAGGTCAGGAGTTCAAGACCAGCCTGGCCAACATGGAAAAAACCCATCTCTACTAAAAATACAAAAATTAGTTTGGTGTGGTGGCACATGCCTGAAATCCCAACTACCTAGGAGACTGAGGCAGGAGAATTGCTTGAACCCAGGAGTTAGAGGTTGCAGTGAGCTGAGATCTTGCCACTACACTCCAGCCTGGGTGACAGAGCAAAATTCCATCTCAAAAAACAAACAAAAAATGTAAGAGAGAGAGAAAAGGAGAGGTGTTTGATATATACAAGTAACAAAAAGGCAATTTATTTATTTATATTGAATCATAAAAACTTTGGATTAACAATTTTTTTTCTGGGGAAGTTCTCAAGATTTATTTATTTATTTATTTATTTATTTTTTTTTTTGAGACGGAGTTTCACTCTTGTTACCCAGGCTGGAGTGCAATGGCGCGATCTCGGCTCACCGCAACCTCCGCCTCCTGGGTTCAGGCAATTCTCCTGCCTCAGCCTCCTGAGTAGCTGGGATTACAGGCACGTGCCACCATGCCCAGCTAATTTTTTGTATTTTTAGTAGAGACGGGGTTTCACCATGTTGACCAGGATGGTCTCGATCTCTTGACCTCGTGATCCACCCGCCTCGGCCTCCCGAAGTGCTGGGATTACAGGCTTGAGCCACCGCGCCCGGCTTCAACATTTATTGTTAATGGAACAAAGAATGCATAGGACAGGTGTTTCTCCAATGAGTTGAGGGCAAGGTGTGGGGGCTGATATGTGTATTGAAATCTGTAAGCGCACAAAGAGACTGGGAACAGTAGGTGCCTTGGAGGGAGAGGACATTAGGGTGGAGGGAAGTCCACTTTGTCACTGTATAGCCTGCTATACTATTCAGAGATTTGCCATGTCCCGGTGATTTTTTTTTCCTTTTAAAATTTATATATACACACACACACACACACACACACACACACACACACACACACACACATAATTGCACTTTAGGTTCTGGGGTACATGTGCAGAATGTGCAGGATTGTTGCATAGGTACATACATAGCAATGTGGTTTGCTGCCTCTGTCCCCCTGTCACCTTGTATCTGGCATTTCTCTCCCCATGTTATCCCTCCCCAACCTTCCTACGCCCCCACTGTCCCTCCCCTGTTCCCCGCCAACAGACCAGTGTGTAATGTTCCCCTCCCTGTGTCCATGAGTTCTCATTGTTCAACACCCACCTATGAGTGAGAACATGCGGTGTTTGATTTTCTGTTCTTGTGTAAGTTTGCTGGGAATGATGGTTTCCAGATTCATCCATGTCCCTACAAAGGACATGAACTCAACATTTTTTATGGATGCAGAGTATTCCATGGTATATACGTGCCACATTTTCCTTGTCCAGTCTATCGTCAGTGGGCATTTGGGTTGGTTCCAGGTCTTTGCTATTGTAAACAGTGCTGCAATGAACATACATGTGCATATGTCTTTATAATAGAATGATTTATAATCCTTTGGATATATACCCAGTAATGGGTTTGCTGGGTCAAATGGAATTTCTGTTTCTAGGTCCTTGAGGAATTGCCACACTATCTTTGGTTGAACTAATTTACACTCCCACCAACAATGTAAAAGTGTTCCTGTTTCTCCACATCCTCTCCAGCATCTGTTGTCTCCAGATTTTTTAATGATCACCCTTCTGAGATGGTGTCTTAATGTGGTTTTGATTTGCGTTTCTCTAATAACCAATGATGATGAACATTTTTTCATATGTTTGTTGGCCTCATATATGTCTTCTTTTGAAAAGTGTCTGTTCATGTCCTTCGCCCAGTTTTGAATGGGTTTGTTTGTTTGTTTCTTGTAAATCTGTTTTAGTTCTTTGTAGATTCTGGATATTAACCCTTTGTCAGATGGGTAGATTGCAAAAATTTTTTCCCATTCTGTTGGTTGCTGGTTCACTCTAATGATTGTTTCTTTTGCTGTATAGAAGCTCTGGAGTTTAATTAGATCCCATTTGTCTATTTTGGATTTTGTTGCCAATGCTTTTGGTGTTTTAGTCATGAAGTCCTTGCCTATGCCTTTGTCCTGAATGGTTTTGCCTAGGCTTTCTTCTAGGGTTTTTATGGTGTTAGGTCTTATGTTTAAGTCTTTAATCCATCTGGAGTTAATTTCAGTGTAAGGTGTAGGTGAAGGGGTCCAGTTTCTGCTTTCTCAACATGGCTAGCCAGTTTTCTCAACACCATTTATTAAACAGGGAATCCTTTCCCCATTGTTTGTTTTTGTCAGGTTTGTCAAAGATCAGATTGTTGTAGATGTGTGGTGTTGCCTCCAAAGCCTCTATTCTGTTCCATTGGTGCGTATCTCTGTTTTGGTACCAGTACCATGCTGTTTTGATTACTGTAGCCTTGTAGTATAGTTTGAAGTCAGGTAGCATGATGCCTCCAGTTTTGTTCTTTTTGCTTAGAATTGTCTTGGCTATGCGGGCTCTCTTTTGGTTCCATATGAAGTTTAAGGTGATTTTTTCCAGTTCTGTGAAGAGGGTCATAGATAGCTTGATGGGGATAGAGCTGAATCTATAAATTACTTTGGGCAGCATGGCCATTTTCACAATATTGATTCTTCCTAACCATGAGCGTGGAATGTTCTTCCATCTGTTTGTGTCCTCTCTTATTTTGTTGAGCAGTGTTTTGTAGTTCTTCTTGAAGAGGTCCTTTATATCCTTTGTTAGTTGTATTCCTAGGTATTTTATTCTCTTTGTAGCAATTGTGAATGGCAGTTCGTTCTTGATTTGGCTCTCTGTAAGTCTGTTGTTGATGTATAGGAATGCTTCTGATTTCTGCACGTAGATTTTGTATCCTGAGACCTTGCTGAAGTTGCTTATCAGTTTAAGGAGATTTGGGCTGAGACGATGGGATCTTCTAAATATACAATCATGTCATCCATGAAATAGAGACAATTTGACTTCCTCCTTTCCTAGTGGAATAACCTTTCTTTCTTTTTCTTGCCTAATTGCTCTGGCTAGAACTTCCAATACTGTACTGAGTAGGAGTGGTGAGAGAGAATACACTTGTCTATTGCCAGATTTTAAAGGGAATACTTCCAGTTTTTGTGCATTCAGTATGACATTGGCTGTGGGTTTGTCGTAAATAGTTTTTATTATTTTGAGATAAGTTCCATCAATACCTAGTTTATTGAGAGTTTTTAGCATAAAGGGCTGTTGAATTTTGTCGAAGGCCTTCTCTGCATCTATTGAGATAATCATGTGGTTTTGTCTTTGGTTTTGTTTATGTGGTGGATTATGTTTATAGACTTGCGTATGTTGAACCAGCATTGCATCTCCTGGATGAAACCTACTTGATCGTGATGGATCAGCTTTTTGATATGCTGTTGCAATTGGTTTGCCTGTATTTTATTGAATAATTTTGCATCTGTGTTCATCATGGATATTGGCCTGAAGTTTTCTTTTCTTGTTGAGTCTCTGCCAGGTTTTGGTATGAGAATGATGTTGGTCTCATAAAATGATTTGGGAAGGATTCCCTCTTTTTGGATTGTTTGGAATAGTTTGAGAAGAAGTGGTACCAGCTCCTCTTTGTATGTCTGGTAGAATTCGGCTGTTAACCCATCTGGACCTGGACTTTTTTTTTGGTTGGAGGCTATTAATTGCTGCCTCAACTTCAGCCCTTGTTATTGGTCTATTAAGAGTTTCAACTTCTTCCTGGTTTAGGCTTGGGAGGGTGCAAGTGTCCAGGAATTTATCCATTTCTTCCAGGTATACTGGTTTACATTCATAGAGTTGTTTGTAGTAATCTCTAATCATAGTTTGCATTTCTGTGGAATCAGTGGTGATATCCCCTTTATCGTTTTTTATTGCATCTATTTGATTCTTCTCTCTTTTCTTTTTTATTAATCTGGCTAGTGGTCTGTCTATTTTGCTGATCTTTTCAAAAAACCAGATCCTGGATTTATTGATTTTTTGAAGGGTTTTTTGTGTCTCTATCTCCTTCAGTTCCGCTCTGATCTTAGTTATTTCTTGTCTTCTGATAGCTTTTGACTTTTTTTGATCTTGCTCCTCTAGCTCTTTCAGTTTTGATGATAGGGTATCAATTTTAGATCCTTCCTTGCTTCTTACATATGCATTTGTTGCTATAAATTTCCCTCTAGACACTGCTTTAAATGTGTCCCAGAGATTCTGGTATTTTGTGTCTTTGTTTTCATTGGTTTCAAAGAACATCTTTATTTCTACTTTCATTTCATTGTTTATCCAGTCAACATTCAAGAGCCAGTTGTTCAGTTTCCATGAGGTTGTGTGGTTCTGAGTTAGTTTCTTAATCCTGAGTTCTAATTTGGTTGCACTGTGGTCTGAGAGACTGTTTGTTATGATTTCTGTTCTTTTGCATTTGCTGAGGATTGATTTACTTCCAATTATATGGTCAGTTTTAGGGTAGGTGTGCTGTGGTGCTGAGAAGAATGTATATTCTGTGGATTTAGGGTGGAGAGTTCTGTAGATGTCTATTAGGTTTGCTTGATCCAGATCTGAGTTCAAGTCCTGGATATCTTGTTGATTTTCTGTCTCGTTGATCTGTCTAATATTGACAGTAGAGTGTTAAAGTCTCCCACTATTATTGTGTGGGAGGTCTAAGTCTTTTTGTAGGTCGTTAAGAACTTGCTTTATATATCTGGGTGCTCCTGTATTTGGGTGCGTATATATTTAGGATCGCTAGCTCTTCTTGTTGCATTGATCCTTTTACCATTATGTAATGCCATTCTTTGTCTGTTTTTATCTTTGTTGGTTTAAAGTCTATTTTATCAGAGACTAGGATTGCACCTCCTGCTTTTTTTTTTTCTCTCCATGTGCTTGATAAATCTTTCTCCATCCCTTAATTTTGAGCCTATGTGTGTCCTTGCACATGAGATGGGTTTCCTGGATACAGCACACCAATGGGTCTTGACTTTTTATCCAATTTGCCAGTCTGTGTCTTTTGATTGGGGCATTTAGCCTGTTTACGTTTAAGGTTAATATTGTTATATGTGAATTTGGTCCTGCCATTTTGATGCTAGCTAGTTGTTTTGCCCATTAGTTGACACAGTTTCTTCATTGTGTTGATGCTCTTTACCATTTGGTACGTTTTTGGAGTGGCTGGTACTGGTTGTTCCTTTCTATGTTTAGTGCTTCTTTCGGGAGCTCTTGTAAGGCAGGTCTGGTGGTGACAAAATCTCTCAGCAACTGCTTGTTCATAAAGGATTTTATTTCTTCTTTGCTTATAAAGCTTAGTTTGGCTGAATATGAAATTCTAGATTGAAAGTTCTTTTCTTTAACGATGTTGAACATTGGCCCCCAGTCTCTTCTGGCTTGTAGAGTTTCTGCCAAGAGATCTGCTGTGAATCTGTTGGGCTTCCCTTTGTGGGTAACCCGACCTTTCTTTCTGGCTGCCCTTAGTATTTTTTCCTTCATTTTAACCCTGGTAAATCTGACGATTATGTGCCTTGGGATTGCTCTTCTTGAGGAATATCTTTGTGGTGTTCTCTGTATTTCTTAGACTTGAATGTTTGCCTGCCTTCCTAGGTTGGGGAAGTTCTCCTGAATAATATCCTGAAGAGCGTTTTCCAGCTTGGATTCATTCTCTCTGTCACATTCAGGTACACCTATCAAATGTAGATTATGTCTTTTCACATAATCCCATATTTCTTGGAGACTTTGTTTATTTCTTTTCACTCTTTTTTCTCTAATCTTGCCTTCTCATTTTATTTCATTGAGTTGATCTTCTATCTCTGATATCCTTTCTTCTGCTTGGTTGATTCAGCTATTGAAACTTGTGTATGCTTCTCAAAGTTCTCGTGTTGTGTTTTTCAGCTCCATCAAGTCATTTATATTCTCTAAGCTGTTTAATCTCGTTAGCATTTCATCAAACCTTTTTTCAAGGTTCTTAGTTTCTTTGCATTGGGTGAGAACATGTTCTTTTAGCTCAGAGAAGTTTGTTATTACCCACCTTCTGAAGCCCATTTCTGTCAATTCATCAGACTCATTCTCCATTGAGCTTTGTTCCCTTGCTGGTGAGGAGTTGTGATCCCTTGGAGGAGGAGAGGTGTTCTGGTTTGGGGTGTTTTCATCCTTTTTGCACTGGTTTCTTCCCATCTTTGTGGATTTATCTACCTGTGGTCTTTGTAGTTGGTGACTTTCGTATGGGGTCTGCGATTGGATGTCCTTTTTGTTGATGTTGAAGTTCTTTCTTTTTTTTAGTTTTCCTTCTAACAGTCAGGTCCCTCTGCTGTAGGACTGCTGGAGGTCCACTCCAGACCCTGCTTGCCTGGGGATCACCTGTGGTGGCTGCAGAACAGTAAGCGTTGCTGCCACTTTCTTCTTCTGTTATCTTCGTCCCAGAAGGATACTCACCAGTTGCAGCCTGAGCTCTCCTTTATGAGGTGCCTCTTTGGATATATAGGGGTTGGGGAGCTATTTGAGGAGACAGTCTGTCCCTTATAGGAGCTCAAGTGCTGTGTTGTGAGCTCCGTTGTTCCATTCAGATCTGCTGGGCAGGTACATTTAAGTCTGCTGCAGCGGAAATCATAACCGCCTTTTTCCCCTGTGCCCTGTCCTGGTAAGGTGGGGCTTTATTTATAAGTTCCTAATGTGCTACTGCCTTTTTTCATAGATGCCTTGCCCAGCAAGGAGGTAGCCTAGTCACAGTCTACCAGCAGAGGCATTGCTGAGCTGCTGTGGGCTCTGCCCAGCTGCTGTGTGAACTTCCTTATGGTTTTGTTTACAGAGGTATAGTTAGAACTGCCTCGGTAATGGTGGTCCACCCCAGTAATGGTGGACTGCCTCTGTAACAGCGGACTGCCTCAGTAATGGCAGACTGCCTTGGTAATGATGGACTGCCTTGGTAGTGGTAGACTGCCTCAGTGATGTTGGACGCCCTTCCCCCCACAGAGCTGGACCATTCCGGGTCCAGCTGCGCTTGCTGCAAAACTCTCAATCCAGAGCATTTCAGATTGCTGGTCTTTGTGGGGTTGGGACCTGCTGAGCCAGATCACCTGGCTCCCTGTTTCAGTCCCCTTTTATTCAGTTGAATGGGCAGCTGTCTCCCAGGCATTGCAGACAGCAGTTGAAACGGCCGCCCAGATTTCTGTGAGTTTTTGTGTGGAGACATGCTGTGCTGGCTGAAACAGCCATGCTGGAAACTCGTGGCGCTTTTCAGCCCAGGAATCTCGTCTGTGGGCAGTAATAACTCATTTGGAAATGGCGGTGATCACTCAGCCTCTGCATTGTTCTCACTGGGAACTGCACTCCAGAGCTGTTCCTATTTGCCCATCTTAGATCCCCTCCTGGATTAACAATTTTTGAAGGAAAATCATCACCAGCATTTACCTCAAGAGCTTTTTTGTCTTGCAGAATTGACACTCTATGCCCATCAAACAATAATTCCACATCCTGCCCTTCCCTGTGCCCTGGCAACCACCATTCTACTTTCTGTTGCCATGAATATGAATATTGTAAGTACCTCATATAACTGAAATCATGTAGTATTTGCCCTTTTGTGACTGGCTTATTTCACTCAGAACAATGTTTCAAGGTACATTAGTGTTATAGCATGTGTTAGAATTTTCTTCCTTTTAAGGCTGAATAATAGTCCTTCGTATGGATATACCACATTTTGCTTATTGAAGCATCCATTAGTGGACACTTGGGTTGCTCCCATGTTTTAGAATAATGCTGCTATGAATGTAGGTGTACACATACTTCTTCGAAACATGCTTTCAGTTCTTTTGGGTATATGTCAAGAAGTGTATTGGTTGGATGATACAGTAATTCTATTTTTAATTTTTTGGGGAATCATCAAACTCCTCCCATTGCAATTGCACCATTTTACATTTCCACCCACAGTGCACAGGGTTCCAGTTTGTTCACATTTTCACAAACATTTGTCATTTTCTTTTGTTTAGATAATAGCCATCTCGGCCAGGCGTAGTGGCTCATACCTATAATCCCAGCACTTTGGGAGGCTGAGGAGGGTGAATCACCTAAGGTCAGGAGTTCGAGACCAGCCTGACCAACATGGTGTAACCCCATCTCTTACTAAAAATACAAAAAAATTAGCCAAGTGTGGTGGTGTGTGCCTGTAATCCCAGCTACTCAGAAGTCTGAGGCAGGAGAATCGCTTGAGCCCAGGAGGTGGAGGTTGCAGTGAGCCAATATCGCACCACTGCACTCCAGCCTGGGCACCAAGAGCAAAACTCTGTCTCAAAACAAAAAGAAAATAAAAAAGATAATAGTCATCTTAATGGGTGTGAGGTAGTATCTCAGATGGTTTTGATTTGTATTTCCCTAATGACTGAGCATTTTTGTGTGTGTTTATTGGCCATTTGTGTATCTTCTTTGGAGAAATGTCTATTTAAGTCTTTTACCTATTTTTGGTAAATAGGTAAAATAGGTTGGGTTTTTTTGTTGTTGAATTTTAGGAGTTCTCTATATATTCTGGATGTGAACCCCTTATCATATATATGATTTACAAATATATTGCTCCATTCTGTAGCTGCCTTTATTAATGGTATCTTTTGCTGCATAAAACTTTTAAATTTTCATGAAGTCCATCAAATTTGCTATTAATAATTTTTCCCATTGTGCCTGTGCCTTTGGTGTCATATTCAAGAACTGAATTCCCAAATCCAACATAGTGACACTTTTGCCCTGTGTTTTCTTCTAAGCATTTTAATTTTTAAAATTTATTTATTTATTTATTTTTGAGGCTGAGTTTCACTTTTGTCACATAGCCTGGAGTACAACAGCACAGTCTCAGCTCACTGCAACCTCCACCTCCCGGGTTCAGGTGATTCCTCTGCCTCAGCCTCCTGAGTAGCTAGGATTACAGGCACCCGCTACCACGCCTGGCTAATTACTGTATTTTTAGTCAAGACAGGGTTTCACCATATTGGCCAGAATGGTATCGAATTCCTGACCTCAGGTGATCCACCCACCTCGGCCTCCCAAAGTGCTGGGATTACAAGCAGAACCACCACGCCCAGCCCCATTTTGTGTTAGTAGTTTTAGATTTTACGTGCAGGTCTTTGATCTATTTTGAGTTAGTATTTGTATATGGTGTAAGGTAAGGGGCCAACTCCAGTCTTTTGCATGTGGATATCCAGTTTTCCCGGCACCATTTGTTGAATGTGGTGTAACTCTGTCACTCAGGACCATAATGGTCTTATCTGCATGAGGAGTCAGCCAAGACACTTTTTCATCCATATCTGTATGTTGACCAGGAACTATATAAATGCACACCTCCCCTGATGTCATCTCTGCCTAAACTGCACTTGAGGGTTTTGAGCAGGAGAGTTACTGGGTTCTGTTTTTATACTTAAAGGTCACTCTGGATTTACTGTAGAAAATGCATTGCATGGGTGCCATGGCAGAGTCCTGTTAATAGGCTATTGAAATAATTCAGGTGAAAGAGGGTGCCTTGGACTAGAGCAGAGGCAGAGAAGAAGGCAAGCATCAGAGCATTAAGCAAAATTTTGCATTAAACATGGCTGCTCATAGAAGTAGATGAATCATTGAGGGCATTGGAGGGGCTGAAATGTCAGCAGTGCTCCCCAGTTCTCTGGCTTGCACAATCGGCAAGCTGTGGTGCCATTTCCTTGATATAAGGGACCCTGGAAGAGGACTGGGTTGGGGGCAGTCCTGAGTGTGGTTTGGGACATAAGGAGCTGCAAGTCTTTGAGACATGCAAGCAGGGATGCTGAGCAGACAGCAGGAGCTCTGGGGAGAGAGGCGGACCGCAGCCAGAAAGAAGTTGTGCACGAGTCACTGGTGACTGCTGGTGTGGCGTCAATGAGGTTGTCAAGGAAGAGAGTAGAGTGAAGGGAAGGAGGCTGGCGACAGAGCCCAGAGGAACCTTGACATTTAAACCTGCACTGAGAAGTGGTGGCCAGACAGGGAAGAGGAAAGCTGCGAGCTTGTGGTGCCAAGAAGCCAAGGGAATAGGCTCTGGGAGGAGGCAGGCAGTGGAGTCAGATGCGTTGAGAACCCAGCATGAAATGCCTACGAGGCAGGCACCGGCACAGTTCTCAGCAACCAAACGCAGAGCTCAGGACAGACAGGGAAGAAGCAGCAGGGCGTGTGCAGGAGGGAATGCAGGTTCCAGGGGTAGCCAACCCACCAGGAGCATTTGGTGGGAGGAGCGGGTGGGTCTGGCAAGAGAGGACGTCAGCTGGAGGGTCCGGCTGTTTAGGTGCTGGCTCTGTCTGCACCAGGACACACTCCCACGTTCTCCACTGGACCAGGAGACAAGGCCACAGGGCCAGGCCCACTTCTGCTCTCTTTCCTGTTCTTTGAAGTAGAGCACACACTCCCCTTGATGACTGAGTCTATTGCCACGTTGCATGTATCTCAGTGATATCCGGAGAACTTCTTTACCCACCAATAAGCTCTGGTTTACGTTTATATCCAGGCAGGCATCCTCAGTTCTATCCCTTGTCTCAGACCCCCTTCACAATCACTTTCTCCCATCATTAAGTGACTATGGGCACATCTCTTTGGTGCCTTTGATCTCTCCTTTCAGCACCCTTTTGTGCAAAAGCGCACATTGATCAAAATGTCAGCCACTTTAAGTACGCAAACCTGCTGCATCAAGTCATGTGTGTGTTTGTGCACATGAATAACAGAGGTTCACAGTATCACAGCCTTCTTCAGACAGCCAGACCTGTGATGACCGAGTGTGTAGGTGTATGGGATGGAGCCCGCGTGCATGTGTACATGTGTGTGGACATGTGTGTGCACTGTGTGGGTGTGCACATGTACTTTGTGTGCATGTGTGCACATAAAGAGGTGGGAGGGTCAGTGAGCTGGTTTGGGGACAAGAAAGAACCTTAATACCTTTTCCCAACTCTGATTGCTGTGGACTGCAGCCCCTGGGAAGCCTGGCCCCGCCAATGGACAGCAAAGCCACAGAGAAGGAGAAGAAGCCACCCACAGCAACCACCAAGGGAGGAAGAGGAAAAGGAAAAGGCAAGAAGAAAGGGAAAGTGAAAGAGGAAGTAGAGGAAGAAACTGATCCCCGGAAGATAGAGCTGCTGAACTGGGTATGTGGAAGGTCACAGAGATCACCTGCTTGGCATCACGCTTCCCTAGGAGAAGGGGCGTCACGCTTCCCTAGGAGAAGGGATGGTTCTTGCCCTTGCTTCAGTCCTATCCAGGGCCCTGATCCCAGGAGGGGTGGGTAAAGGCTTGACTGGGTAGTGTCAGCATTTCAAACTACAACAGCACGTTCGTTGTGATGATCCTTGTAGATTGTCCAAAACACCAATCGTTCCTGCATTGGGGGGAATGATGCCACCCAGAGAGGAGCCCTGGGTCACCCTGATCAGCAGTGGCTCTCTGCTTGGCAGACATGCCAATTCTTGATGCATGAAAATATGGCAGACAAGCCTGTTGTCACCAAATAAACACAATTTGTGCAAAAATCCCCTTTTTTTGACAGAGCCCATGATTGGGTATGTGGGGGTAACAGCAGTTTAGGGGCGGGAGGCTGGAGCCACACACTGCACTGCAGTTCTCGGTCTTGCTGCCACCAGGACACAGGCAAGACAGGGGACCAGGCCTCTACGGTGACATGTGCCTGCCATTATCATGGCCACTCACCCGCATGGCATGAGTGATCCTGGTCATGCTGCCTGCCCAGCTAGCTCCGCCTGGCCGAACTCAGTCAAGGAAACAAATGGTGGAGACTGGGCGGGGCAATGCCAGGAAGGCTGAGATTTTGAATTCTCTTCAATTTATCTTCAAAAGGAAAAAACAATGTACAAACATGGATGGAACATGTAGAGGCCAAACTGAGAAGAAAGGAGAGGGGAGATAGGGGTGTTTATCCAATCTAAAGAGCAAAGAGAGCCATGTTGGAGTGCTCAGGGATCTGGGGCTCGGAATATCCTTTCCTCTGTGTTTCCAGTCTGCCCCTCCCCACTGCCTCTGAGAGGCCACTCACGGGCTCCCGGCTCTTGGTCCCTGCAGGTGAATGCTTTGGAGCAAGCGATGTTGGATGCTTTAGTCTTAGATCGTGTTGACTTTGTGAAGCTCCTGATTGAAAACGGAGTGAACATGCAACACTTTCTGACCATTCCGAGGCTGGAGGAGCTTTATAACACAGTGAGTGCTCTAGAAAAAGGGAGAGAAGGGGGAGGCAGCCATCTGAATGTGTTTGTAACTGGTGCATATTGTGCATAAATGTGGTCAGATGAGCACAGACCCATCTGACCTCCTTCGGCTGGGAGGTCCACATCTAATGGCAGACAGCTACTTCTCACCGGCTGCTGGTGCAGCCTGTGTTCACATTCTGACCACTACTCCCACGCCTCGCCAGGCACTCCTTTCTCGGGCAGTATCAACTCTTGTCCCACATTTGAGGGTGGCGTCTGAGCACTTGTTTCTATAAAGAGGGAATCTAGCTCCCCAAGCCATTAGCAGAGTGAAATGTCACCATGGATGAGAAGTCAGTTGCTCTTTGGGAACTTCACATTTGATGAGGCTTTTGGGGAGAACATAGAGCTAAGCTTCACAGCCAGGAGCTCTGCTGGAAGGGTTTGAATAAAATTCCCTTGGCTTATATTATTACAATATAAGTTTTGAGAATTTATACAGTATTTCCTTCTCTATTGTAAGATTTTAAGTAGCAGAAATGGTCCTCAGCAGTTGCTTGCTAAAACTTGGTGAATTTTTTTTTTTTCTGAGACTGGGTCTCTCTTGTTGCCCAGGCTGGGGTGCAGTGACATGATCTCAGCTCACTGCAGCCTCAACCTCCTAGGCTCAAGCTGTCCTCCCACCCCAGCCTCCTGAGTATCTGGGACTACAGATGCACACCACCACAGCCAGCTAATATTTGGAATTTTTGTAGAGACAGGGTTTCTTCATGTTGCCCAGGCTGGTCTCGAACTCCTAACCACAAGTGATCTCCCAAAGTGCTGGGATAATAGGTGTGAGCCACTGATCCTGGCCAACTTGGCGAATTTGTAACACTATATCATGCACCTTAAGATACTCTTTAAAAAAATGGAACAGAAAGTATTTCACAACTTTCTGTCGGATAATTTTTAACCATGACCAGTTCTGTTTTGTAAAAGAAAAAGGCTGGTATGGGTTACACTCCATCTCTCACAATTCATTAATCATAAAGTAGGGCAGGAATTTGCTGGAAGAGTTCAAGAAAAAACCATCTTTATTTATAGCTGGGGTCTCTCTCTATGGCCTAGGCTGGAGGTGCAGTGGCACAATCTTGACTCACTGCAACCTCTACCTCCCAGGTTCAAGTGATCCTCCCAGCTCAGCCTCTCTAAAAGATGAGATTACAGGTGTGTGCCACCACGCCTGGCTAATTTTCGTATTTTTAGTAGAGACGGGGTTTCACCATGTTGGCCAGGATGGTCTCAATCTCCTGACCTCAAGTGATCCACCCACCTCGGACTCCCAAATTGCTGTGATTACAGGCATGAGCCACCACGCCCAACCAAGAAAAATAAATTTAACAAACATGAATGCTTCTCTTTCAGAGACTGGGTCCACCAAACACACTTCATCTGCTGGTGAGGGATGTGAAAAAGGTCAGTCTACCGTTTCATAATCCCAACCTATTGGCATCTTTCACAGAGACATTTCTTAAGAGCGATTTTTAAATTTTCAAAATGTATTACTATTTCAGGCACAGGAGATAATGAATTCCTTCTTTCAAAAAGGGTCTATTTAAAATAAAGCAAAAGGATAATTTTTTTTTTTTTTTTTTTTTTTTTGGATTTAAATTTTTTTTTTTGAGACAGAGTTTGTGGCTCAGTCATAGGCTGGAGTACAGTGGTGCGATCTTGGCTCACTGTAACCTCCATCTACCAGGTCCAAGCAATTCCCCTGCCTCAGCCTCCTGAGTAGCTGGGACTACAGGCATGCACCACCACACCCGGCTAGTTTTTTGTGTTTTAGTGGAGACAAGGTTTCACCATGTTGGCCAGGATGGTCTTGATCTCCTGACCTCGTGATCCACCCGCCTCGGCCTCTCAAAGTGCTGGGATTACAGGTGTGAGCACCGCACCCGGCCAAGGATAATCTTTTTTAAGTTGCAGGGTCATCCGAATTCATGACAGGGACACGCTCAGTGACACCCGGATTACCGGTTGATGCCAGCACAAGGCCAGGGCAGCCACTGGGTGGGGCTGGGGAAGGGGGTGTCCCAGCCACTGACCCGAGCACTGCTGTCTGTCCATGCAGCCTCTCCTTCTTTCCCTCCTTTGAGATCTCTCACCCACTGCTCGTGCCTCTTTCCAGAAGCACTGGCAGGAGGTTCCTCAGGTCATTCTGTGTCCTGTTGATTGCAGCCACTGTTCTTGGCCCTTTCTGCCACCTTGTTATCAAGGGATAGATGCTTTTCCCAGCCTGAATGTTGTTCAATCCCCTACCCAGCCACCCCTTCCATGAACCCTAAGTGGGGGCCAGGACAGCCACTTACGCCCAAGGCATGTGATGAGGTCCACACCGCGAACGCATTCTCACAGGGCCTGAGACAGACTTCTCTTCTTACAGAGCAACCTTCCACCCGATTACCACATCAGCCTCATAGACATCGGGCTCGTACTGGAGTACCTCATGGGAGGAGCCTACCGCTGCAACTATACTCGGAAGAGCTTTCGCACCCTCTACAACAACTTGTTCGGACCCAAGAGGGTAGAACTTGGTGCCTGTGTAGTGTACTGTGGCTCCTGGAGTGGCATGTGGTTCCTCACTTGCTTTTCACAAATGGCCAGTTCAGAGCCAAGCCCTTCGCCCGCCCCCAGCACACCTGCCCTGCCTCCTCCAGCACTCTCAGGTCCAAGCCACAGCATTCTCCAGCTCCCCTAAGCACGTGGGGACATCCAGCCCACCCACTGCATCTGCCCTCCTGTATCCACAGCAGACCCCCTCCTGGGCTCCAGGACTACTGTCTGCCCACTCCAGCCTGTCCTACCATCCCACCACTGTGCCTGCCATAATCGTCTAAAGCAAGGGACATGCCAGCATTCCCTGCTCCAAACCTCCCGGAGCCCCTCACTGCCTGGAGAATCGTAGCCAAACTCATTATCACAGCAGCCAAGGCCCTCCACCAGCTGGCTCCAAGCCACCTGGGAGACCACGTACCTGCACCAAAATCTAATCCTGTGATCAAATCAAAGACATGTACCTGCCATGTCTTTCCCAGTTATGAGTGCCTTTCCCACTCTTATCAAGAATCCAAATCAAATGTCCGATCTTTCATGACGCCCTCCCCTCACACCCCCCTCACAGCTCACCCAGCTCTCTGGGTGTCTGTTAGGGAACTTCTCTGCTTCTGCTTGTAATAAGGGACATGTGTCTGCAAAGCTTTCTTCTCAGTTAACTTCTGACAGAGGAAGAGTTGCCATATTAAAGCACTTCTCTTCCTTGGATATTATCATTAATTGTTAATGATACAAAGTGCTTTTTAATCAATTAGTATGTCCACTACCAACAGTACTACTAATGAACTACTAACATTGGTTATCTGAGTAAATTGATGTTTTTCTTCCCCTTTCACATGCAGCCTAAAGCTCTTAAACTTCTGGGAATGGAAGTAAGTAGAATTTGTTTTCAAAGGTTTTATAATATCTTGGTCAAATATACATAGCCCTTTAAGTTCTGTACTTGCAAATACAGCATACTACTCACGAAAATTTACTTAGGTGTCTTAGTCAAATTATATAAAAGGACAATACATACATTTTCTTTAAAGGGGGTAAAAACTGCACAATTCATTTTCTAGAGCTAGCAAAACCACGGTTTCAAAAAAAAAAGGATAAACAAAAAGCTATAGAATAACACCACATGTATGCAAAAATCATAAATAATACCCAAATGACTGGACTATTTTCAAAGTCCTGAACAAGTAGAGTCCTCCAAGAATGCAAATATAATGCAGTGTTAGTCTTTAATATATAGCACCTACTGAGAAATGGTCATGTCATACTTTTCTTCTTTTTAAACATAGTTTTCAGTCTCCTCAGTATCCTCAATTGTTTGTCATTTCTTGCGCCTTTTTTTTTTTTTTGGGTCAAAGTCTCACTCTGTCACCCAGGCTGGAGTGCAGTGGTGCAATCTCGGTTCACTGCAGCCTTCGCCTCCCGAGTTGAAGCAATTCTCCTGTCTCAGCCTCCTGAGTAGCTGGGAATGGGGGCACATGCTACACCCCAGGCTAATTTTTGTATTTTTAGTAGAGACAGGGTTTCACCATGTTGGTCAGGCTGGTCTCAAACTCCTAACCTCAGGTGATCCACCCACCTTGGCCTTCCAAGGTGGGATTACAGGCATGAGCCAAAGCTCAGCCTCTTATGCCAATTTTTTAAAAATCTATATCTCCTGTTTTTTTCTTAAGCATTCTTTCCTACATATTTTATTGGTATTTTTGCTTTATCAAGCAACTTCGTTTTTCTGTTTCTATTTTATTAATGTCTGCTTTTATTTTTATTCATTTCTTCCATATACTTTCCCTAGTGTTATTGTATTGTTTGTGCTAACTCAGTTTGAAAGGAAAATTCACTCATTTTCTATCTTCCGTGTATCCCTATAAATGCATTACAGGTATAAATTTTTCTGAGCATTGTTTCATGGTGTTCTACAGGTTTGGATGAATAGAACCTTCCTTGTCATTCTTTCTAGGGCATTTGTTATTTCCTTTACAATCCAAGAGTTATTTAGAAGTGTATTTCAAATTTCCCAGATACAGACTTTTGTTGTTGTTACCCCACGGTTATTGATTTCAAATTTTATTCCTTGTATAGAAATTCCCTGTAATTTGTCTCAAATTCATGGCTAAATAAGGTGTGTTTAGACTCTTACTATGATTTTAATATGTCAGTTTCTCCGGACGCTCCCAGTGCAGATCCCTTGCTGCTTTATTGGTTTCTTTCCCTTTTCCTCACTGATTTGTGACAGACTTTTGCATTTTAGGAAAACTAACTCTTTGTTTCTCATATTCTCTCTCTGGCAGTTTTTAAAGATAATTTACATACAATTAATATTTAATAATATATGTTATTGAAAGGTAGGCTTAAAAGGACTTCTGTTTTATAACATCTCATTAGGCATTAGTTAATTTGAATTTTTAGTAGAGTCGGGGTTTCACCATGCTGGCCAAGCTGGTCTCAAACTCCTGACCTCAAGTGATCTGCCTGCCTCGGGCTCCCAAAGTGCTAGAATTACAGGCATAAGCCACCATGCCCAGCCCTTATTTTATCTTATATATTCTTGAAAATAAATCTATGTTTATCTTAAAATTTCTACAATGTTCATTTTTAACCTGTGCAGACCAACTTTTCCTACGTCACTTGTCTATAGCTTCACTGTGACAAAATTAGAAAATTAGAACAAAGAAATTTAAATTGGAGTCAAGATACTATAGTTTCCATTAAAATGTTATCACAGCTCATTGTGATATTATAGAAACTGGGTCAGTAGTGAACAATTCAAGATAGGAATTGGAGGGCCAGGTTGTCCCCCATAACCCCCCACGCTGCAGCCCACTCTGACTGTGTGAATGTTACCGAGTTATTCAGACTGAGCCACAACTTCCTAATCTGAGGAAATGGAAGGAATTCACAACCTCTCAGAGTCTTCATAAGAATGAAAGAAGATAACTGATGGGAACGCTGTTTGCAAAAGAGCAAACATCTGTTTCTGTTATTCCATTGAATACTAAAGTATTAGCCTGGGATAGTCTGAGACGCACATTTTTCATGCCAGTTTTCCCAGTCGTGATCTGCCTTTCTTACGCATCCTGATCCGTTTGCAGAACAGTTCTCGTAATCCCTTTAGGAAATGGGAAATGTTGGCCTTCCGTTTTGCGCCATATGGGGAAAAGGACAACGCTCATTCAAAGTGGAATGTTTGCTTTCTTAAAATACTGGAGGGAAATCTAAAACATTTTTCTCTAGCCCCTTTTGCATGTTTCTTATTAATTTCTGGTTCAGCTATGTCTGGCAAACGAGCGTTATTTTTGTTACACTGCGAAGACTTCCCCAAGGAAATAAACTGTGGGCCTCCCCTCTTCCATGATGTTATTTGTGTTTAGTTTTGGGGGAGGTTTTGCTTGCTTGTTTTAGTTTTGCAGCATTTCCTCAGCTAAAGGCTTCTAAGTAAAACTGCTGATTCAGCGGTGCAAGTTATCCAAACAGTAGTATGGCTTCTCAGTTCATTTGGTTTTAGATAGTTTACTTCTCATAATAAACTTGTGCATCTTTTCAAAAGAATTAATATGCGGAGTGGAAATGGAAGGTGTACTTCAGAAGTGTCTTCACTACCTCTGACAGGAAGGTGTCCCTTTCTCAATGAGTTCTGGAACTCTCTGTTGCATACTTTTATGGCAAAACCATGACATCCATGTTTCTCCCCTCAGGATGATGAGCCTCCAGCTAAAGGGAAGAAAAAGAAAAAGAAGAAAAAGGAGGAAGAGATCGACATCGATGTGGACGACCCCGCCGTGAGTCGGTTCCAGTACCCCTTCCATGAGCTGATGGTGTGGGCCGTGCTGATGAAACGCCAGAAAATGGCGGTGTTCCTCTGGCAGCGAGGGGAAGAGAGCATGGCCAAGGCCCTGGTGGCCTGCAAGCTCTACAAGGCCATGGCCCACGAGTCCTCCGAGAGCGATCTGGTGGATGACATCTCCCAGGACTTGGATAACAATTCCAAGTTAGTGTCTGGGGGCATTTAAAGGCCAGGAGAGACGACCATCTTGAGTGCTTGTCCCTGCAGGGAGGGGTGGCCCGTGCACTTCTCACTCAAGGACAGTGGTGGTTAAAGCTTGTTCACAAATCACTTTGTCCGTCACGTCAGCATTTTTCTGTCTGTCTCTCAGAGGCATTTTTAGACTGTCACTGTTTTTGTCTACTGCCTTCTCTTTGCATTAAAATAGAAACAATTCCCTTCTCTTTACATTAAAATTGAAACTCAATCACAGTTCACATTTCCTAACTCTGCACTGGTTCCCGCAGAAGTTTCTGCTCCAGTAAGTTGTGGTTCTCAGTATCTGCCTGTCTGTCTCTCCAGTTTGGGGGACAGCAGTTTGCCCTGTGACCCCACGTCTCCGGTGGAGCTAAAAGGATTTGATGTTCAGCTTGTTTAGTTTGTTACTTGTTAGGATGGATGTCGACTTCCAAGTTCCTTCCATGCCACACGGAAACCAGAGGTTCCAGCACAACTTTATAGGAGCCTAAACTTGAGGCAGGCACAGGCAGCTCTGCCAACATCTAACACCTTTGTTTTCTGAAGTTCACTGCTTTTATTTTGGACTCAGTTATTTCTAAAATTACTAGCTGATTTCTAAACGATAGGAATTCAAGACTCCCTAATAATGGGGCCATGTCCACCTACCTCATGGGTTTGTCAGTGCCAACCTTTACTTCCTAGAGTCCCCACATGGTGACATGTCATCACCCTGCAGCCTGCAGGAAGGCTAGGAGGTACTGCAGATAGCATTCCTCTTCAAGGACAGAGAAGGCCATTCTCCCACACAGGATTCTGCCTTCCTCATCCTCTTCGTCACTGGAATAAAATATTCTATTGACTGGAGAAACAAAAGCAGAGGAGGGTGATCACTTAGAGATCTAGTCTTAACCGTATTCCATTATAAAAAAGTCGAAAGAACTTGGAATGTTTATGGTTATCGCCAGATATTTGAATCTGGGTCATGTGAGGAAGGCAGTAAACTTTATGCTCAAAATTCAGCTTCTGCCACCTCCATGCCCTCAAACTTCTAACACTGCCCCCATCAGTCCTTAGGCACCCTCTGGCCTGGGCCCTGTGACAGCTATGCCTTATCTCTGTCATAGCACTGAGAATGTTAGCTTCTCTGTAATCACTGTGATAGTGAAGCGTTACACACGCAGAGAAAGGCATATATCCGAAATACCCAGTTGGTGACAGTCCACAGGTGGGCCATGCCAGTACCACAGCACCTAGATCAACTAAGAACCTAGTCGGCAGCCCCCAGCCCTCCTATGACCCCTTTCAGTGTCCACCTCCCCCCACTACCACCACCGGCAGCCCCGCTCCTGTAGCCTCCAATCCCACAGGTGCTGCTTTTGAAGTCACTTTTGCTGTCTTTTCTGTCTGCCTCCCTGATCTGTGCACAACTTGAGGGAAGGGACTTTGTCTTCTTGTCTCTATGTCACTGGGGCCTGAAGGGCAGATGTGGGCTCAACCTACAGCTCCATTTGCAGCTGGAGCAATCAGCCCATCTCCTGACTGAGCTCCCAGACACTGTCCCTGGCTGTCCCCCTTTGGGGACACATCTCTGGAGCTTCTTGCTTGCAGAGAACCGCAAAGCCCTTCCAGTAAAGGATTCTGTGTCCCATGGCTCCATAATTCCCTGTGGATGCGCTTGTCAAAGAAAGAGCTTGCGGCCACTGTGGCTTCACCCTGGTCCCTTCTCTTTCCCCGCAGAGACTTCGGCCAGCTTGCTTTGGATTTATTAGACCAATCCTATAAGCACGACGAGCAGATTGCCATGAAACTCCTGACCTATGAGCTGAAAAACTGGAGCAACTCGACCTGCCTCAAACTGGCTGTGGCAGCCAAACACCGGGACTTCATTGCTCACACCTGCAGCCAGATGCTGCTGACCGACATGTGGATGGGAAGGCTGCGGATGCGGAAGAACCCTGGCCTGAAGGTGCGTGCAACGTACCGGGAGACGGGCAAGGACAACAGTGACAAGCAACTCCTGCCAGTGTGAGATGAGCACTTCCTATGGGTTATTTTATTTATTCCTTTGAGCAACACCCTGAGGGAGATGCCAGGACAATCCCTAACAGACGAGGAACCTGAAGCTTTGAGATGATGTGACATTCCTAGGATCTTAGCTGGTCAGCATGGGATCAGGACCCACACCCTGATGGTCTAACCCCAGAGCCCCACCTGACCAGCCCACCTGGCTCCACAAACCCCTGCCACAGTCAGAGTCTCCTAACAGAGCCCCCCGTAACTCAGCACACACACACACCTGGTTGGGTTGTCTACCCACCATTAAGGCGGGGACTGGAACTTATTTCTAGATTCCCTTATAACTCTGAGATCGTTTATTGTTTTAACTGGTGAGGATATTTTCATGACATGGGAGAAAATTACGAGAAAATACGAAGCTACGAAAGGGTTTGAAAAATATGTAGTGGGGGGAAAACCATATTGCAATCAAACCGTATCTCTGGGGTTTACTGCTGTTAACTACTAGGATATCTTGAGAAGAGATTCTAGTCTGCAGATAACTCAACAATCTCATGGCAGTATTATACCTACCTTAGAGATCTCCGTGAGGCTAAAGAAAAGTCTATACAAGTTATACTGTGTAGTATGGTTCCAGCAAATAGCATTTTGTTTCTTAGAAATATGAATGGTATGCCTAATTGTCTAACTCTATGTAGCATGCTAAGCTGATATGATACATAACTTAGGATATTAATAAACAGTTTTCAGAATACCAAGAGTAAAGAGCTCTTCAAGGTTTTCAGGAAACTAAAGTAGATCACCTACATGGGGATGAACATTGAATTGGCATCAGACTTTTCATCAACAACACTGAAACCCGGAAGGCAGCAGTGGAGTAAGGCCTTCACAGTTCTGAGGGGAAAGCATTTGGAGCCTGGAATGTTTTTAACCCAGGCCAACTATTTAAAAGCATGAGAAAAGAATATCTGTTTAAGACAGGCAAAGACTCAAACTATACACTTTCAACCTCCCCATTTAGAAGAATTAGTTTGGTGGGTAGTCTAAGCCAAAAATAAATAAATAAACATTACAATGAAAAATGTGGAGTGGAGTGTAAGAAATGACCCAAGATTTATAAATTGCCATACAAAAGCTGTGCAGCCAGGAGAAAGGCGGTCAGATTAAATGAGGCCAAGGAGTCTGTGTGATCCAAAAAGGAAGTGCTCAAGAAGAATAGAAATGATTCTGATAAATAGACAGAATGACTAAGAAGCCACCACGTGTCAGAAATACAGGTTAGGGAAACAAAACAATTTATAATCCTTAACAGGAAAATAGAAGGTGAATCCATACATTTTAGGAAAAACAATAAAGTTCGTATAAAAGGTCAAGTTCAGTGTGATTCAAACTAAAGTTTAAAATGATCTGGAGCCATTGGTAGAGTGTAGAAAAACACTTACAGAAGGGAAGCGCAGCCACGCAAAGGGGTTCATGCCTGTAATCCAAGCACCTTGGGAGGCCAAGGCGGGAGGATCACTGGAACCCAGGAGTACAGGGACAGCCTGGGCAACATAGTGAGACCCCATCTCTATAAAAAAGAACTTTTCAAATGAGCCAGGTAATGTGGTGCACACCGTAGTCCCAGCTACTCGGGAGGCTGAGGTGGGAGAACCACTTGAGCCCAGAAGATCGAGAATGCAGTTAGCCATGATTGTAACACTGCACTCCAACCTGGGCAGCAGAGCAAGACCTTGTCTCAGAAAATAAAAAAAGGGAAGCACGTTTTCTATCTATGAGCCTAGGCATCCTTTTGTTGTCTAGGCTGAGCCCAAGTTAGTCCTTCTTTTGTGAGTCACATTCGCCTTGTAACTCTTAGTTCACATAATCTCATTTATGTCAAAGTTATTTCTACATAAAATACTTCTGGTCTACTTCACTACAGGTATTATATTTTATTTATATTATATTTTAGTTTAAACATTTGTATTCCTAGAAATTTCACGTAAGGACTTTTTTTTTTTT
>NW_016107977.1:132755-142799 GCF_001604975.1 Cebus imitator | reverse complement strand
CAGGGTCTTTCTCTGTCACCCAGGCTGGAGTGCAGTGGCATGATCTCAGCTCACTGCAACCTCTGCCTCTGGGTTCAAGCGATTCTTGTGCCTCAGCCTCCCGAATAGCTGGCATTACACTGTTCAAGTAATTCTTGTGCCTCAGCCTTCCACGTAGCTGGTATTTCAGATGTGCACCACCCATGCCCAGCTAATTTTTGTATTTTAGTAGAGATGGAGTTTGCCATGTTGGCCCAGCTGGTCTCAAACTCATGGCCTCATATGAGCCACCCTCCTTGGCCTCCCAAAGTACTGGGATTACAGGTGTGAGCCACCATGCCAGCCAGGATTTTTCTTTTTAAAGTCAGGATTACCAGTAGTGCTGTTTGTCATTCATCTAAAAAATTTAGTATATGCTCTTAAATTTTTTACTGTCTGCAACTCTACCAAGCTACCAAGCAGAAGTCAGAGAACATCAGAGTAGGGATAAACTTTCCAGGGCTCCTAGGTCATTGAATAATGTTGAAGGTCATAATGTAAACATTTTAACTATACTGGGAAATTTTTCTAGAATTGCCACGGCTTAAAACAATCTATTTCTGTCCCATAGGTTATCATGGGGATTCTTCTTCCCCCTACCATCTTGTTTTTGGAATTTCGCACCTATGATGATTTCTCGTATCAAACATCCAAAGAAAACGAGGATGGCAAAGAAAAAGAAGAGGAGAATATGGTCAGTGACACACTTGACCCTAAGAGTATCAATGTGATCTCGTTTTCAAACTGTTGAGACTTCCCATACCATGGATTGAGAAATCTCATAGGTTAAGGGTGTTTTTAGAACTCTGTTTTTTTATATGGTGCCCGTGTGCTTTGCATTTCCCATTTAGCAACTTGCCTGTCATGTGCTGTGCTCCGTTTTCCAGGATGCAAACGCAGATGCTGGCTCAAGAAAGGGGGACGAGGAGAACGAGCACAAAAAGCAAAAAAGTATTCCCATCGGAACAAAGATCTGTGAATTCTATAATGCACCCATTGTCAAGTTCTGGTTTTACACGGTAAGGCCTCCTCCTCAACAGCTGACATTCAGCATGTTTGGAATGCTTTGATATGTTGAATCAAGAAAAATTTCAAGGGCTTAAAAAAGTATCAAAAAATTCACTGAATTAAAATGAATTATGAAAATAAAACTGGGACTAATTGAGATCTCTGGCTAACACTGGATCTTGATATCCTGTCATATATTGATATATGCCATATATTGATACATGGCCATCCTAGTCCCAAATGTACCATCTCATAAGGCAAAATAGTCATATGCTGTTTGCTTAAGATGAACTCTTTTGATGCCTTTAGCAACACAAACTTAGGAAACTATAATTTTATCTTCAAATGAACAGAGATGACTAGTGATTTGAAGAGCAAATTCACAGACTCCCTTTCTCATGAAACTGGCAGGGTTATTACAAGGGCATGCCTAAGTCCAGATGGTAAACCCTTGGGATAGGGAAGCAAATCAAGCCCTCTCCATTCTGAAGTGCTCACCAAACTGACCCGCTTGGCCAGCAAGCCATCCTCCAGCCCCCTCCGAGGCCCGGTTCTACACAGCTCCCAGAGTGTGGCTCTCTGGTAACAAGAGCAGGAGAGGAGGCAGGAGGGCAGATCAGAGCACCTCTGGGGGAAATGGCAGAGCTGCTGGCAGTCCCAGTCTGGGTGACCAGACACGCTGTGCCTTGTACAATCATGTCAGTCGGGAGGAGAGAGACTTCTCATGAAACCCCAAGCACCAGGCTACAGCCCATGCCAGGCAGGCCTGGGTACTACAGCTGCATGGGGGATGAGGTGAGAGCAGGGTATGGGACATGAGGATTTGGGTCCCTGGCCATGGTCTGGGTGATGAATGAAGGTGGGCTGGGGGCAGAGCAAAGCTCTGTGTGCAGCCCCACCTCAAGGGTCAGCTGTGGGCCTGCACACCCAACCTTGTGGCAGCCACGATTGATGATACAGTTGAAGCCACTGCTGCCCACCAATTCTGGTCAGAACCATCTGAGGGTCTGGGGTGCACCCAGCCTGCAGGAGAATTCAGCCACAGAGACTGCTGCTGTGGGCTGGGCCAGGAAGCCATCGAGGCTTCTCAGCCTTGGGTCTCGCCCCAGACCCTCTGGATCGGGTGGAGATGGAGTCATCACACAGTGTACAGCTTCCCAGGGGTTAGGATGCATCCCACTGTCTGAGAACCTGGCTCTAATCTTTCTCTGAGGAGTGAATGGTGGATCTGGAGGGGCCTGCCTGTCTCCTGGTGAAGCTTACACAATTGGGAGGTGGGATCTTGAAAAAAAAAAAAAAATACTGCCCAATTACAAATACTCAACTTCTAGCACCCTTCTCCCAATCCTTCAAAAGGGGCCTGTGCCAGTGAGGGACGCAGAAGCTGAAGTTTCCTTGGCGTCACGGTGAATCACGGGGGACAGGTGACCGACTTCAGGCATCCTCCCCCAACCCCTTCACTCCCCACTTTTGCCTCACCCCACCCTTACCTCCAGCTCTGCCTCTTTCCCTGCCACAGATATAGTGGCCCTGCTGTGGCCACAGCAAATCCTGGACATGCCACCACTACCTGAGGGGACTCTAGGGTCAGCTCACAGTCTGGGCGGGCAGCTCATCCACAGTCCTCTCATCTAACTTCCCAGTTGTGGAAAGAATCAGGAAGGAAATTTATGAGGCAGGGAGGAGTAAGTAACATTTTCCAATTTCCAGGAATGTAGAAGACACACCAGCAAACTATTAACAGTTTCCCATTTATCATAATTTTTGCAACTTCGTAGTTTCCCCACAAGGATGACAGCACCAACAAATTTGTCTCCATGCAGAAAATGAAAAGTCAGGGCCCATATCGGCTAAAGCAAAAAACGCCTCCCATCCTGCCTCCGGGTCCTCTGTCTGCACAGTTGAGCTGCAGGGAAGCTTTCCTCCCAATATGTCAGTGCATTCGGAAACAAAGATTTTTTTAGATTTATCAACCTGAAAGAAAATAGGGTTTCAAAATTTGATTGCAACGTGATTCCCCCACATCCGGATACCAGCTTCTCTTTCTTTCAGATATCGTACTTGGGGTACCTGCTGCTGTTTAACTATGTTATCCTGGTGCGGATGGACGGCTGGCCCTCCCTCCAGGAGTGGATCGTCATTTCCTACATTGTGAGCCTGGCCTTGGAGAAGATACGAGAGGTGACCACCCCAAACGCCTGCCCCAGCCCACTAACTGCTGGCTGCAAATGCAGATATGGCTCCTTACTGAAAAAACATCTCATGCAAATTATACATGATGAATGGGGAGCAGTGGCTCACGCCTGTAATCCCAGCACTCTGGGAGGCCGAGGTGGATGGATCACTTGAGGTCAGGAATTCGAAACTAGCCTGGCCAGTATGGTGAAACCCCATCTCTACTAAAAATACAAAAACTAGCCAGGCATGGTGCTGTGCACCTGTAATCCTGGCTATTAGGGAGCCTGAGGCGGGAGGATCACTTGAGGTCAGAATTCAAAACCAGCCTGGCTAACATGGTGAAAACCCATCTCTACTAAAAATACGAGAATTTTTCAGTCGTAGTGGTGGGTGCCTGTAATCTTAGCTCCTCAAGAGGCTGAGGTGGGAGGATCACTTGAACCCAGGAGGCAGAGGTTCAGTGAGCCAAGATTGTGCCGCTGCGCTCCAGCCTGGGTGACAGAGTAAGAGTCCATTTCAAAACAAACAAAACCAAAAAACCAAATTATACATACTGTGGGACTTTTTTTGGAGGTGTCAGAATCCCAAGTTTATTCCATTCATTTTTTTAATATGTATCATCTCCTTCAACTGAACTTGAAAACCAAAACACAAGGGAAAATACATGATATTTAATGATGAAAACAGGTCTGAATAGGTAGGAAAACATCAGCAAATGCTGCCAGCAACCTGAGATAACCCAGTTACTGCACCTGGGCACGAATATCAGCTTATGTTGGGGGGACTGGAAACAAGAAAGAGAGCTACAGGAGACACTTGCACAGTGTGCTCCAAGATCCAAAGTTATAGGGAGAAAAATGTTATCTCCCTGTGCCAGAGGTTGATGAAAGGAAGGCTCCCGGTGAAGAGGGAAAGGCGCTAAGCGAGGTGTGGCTTCAGGTGGACCCTGCCCTTGGCCTAATCCTGCAGGGGGCTCTGCGTGGACTGAACACCGTGGAGTCTGTCTCACCTCTGGGCCCCACCTCAATCAGTCATTGGTACCCACCAGAGACATGGCTCCAAGTGTGCAAAAGCAAGCCTCCCAGAAGGGGGCAGGGGTGGGCCTAACAGCAGTGCCTGCAGCAGGTAGGATGGGCAAGCCCACCTGGGGAAAAGCTCCAGGGCATGTGGGAGGGGCCTGGAGCATTTGCTGCAAACAGAGGGAACAGGATTTTCAACTCAGTGTTGAAAAGAACATCTTACACATGACTCTTATTATCCCAGAGGGCTCGAGAGAAAAGGTAACTCCTAGAAGTCAATCTCTGCAGACAGCAGAGGAAAGATGGGCCAGGTACTTCCCTTTCTAATGTCGTCCAGAAGTGTATGACATTTTAATTCACTACATTTGCTTATAAAGAGAAAGCATGTATCCAAGCAAAAAAGCAACTTAAACTGAAAAAGCCCACAGCACCATTTCATATCCTTTCTCCAACTGGTATAGAACCAATACTATTATTTTGCAATTACTATTGACCCTTTCACTGAACTGAAAAACATTACTAACCTATTCCAGGTAGAGGGAATCTGATGGTATCAGTCTAATGAGAGCCTGGGAAACTAAAAGAGCACTGAACCTAAGATTATACTTTCCATCGTTTACTGCTCCTTTTCTAGCTGGGCTTCATTCAAATTCTGCAGGCACGGCAACTGGGATTTCCTGAGTGGCCTGCCTTACCATTGCTGTGCTGTCATGACCTTGCTGAGAGGGTCCACCATACACCGAGACACTGTTCTTTATTCCAGGAACCTGTCCCCAGTTACAGGAGAGAGAGGGTGGCCATCAGCTGGTGTGCACGGGTTGTTAAACTAGTGAATCCCTTCTGTGTGGGCTGATAGATAGCCACTGCCCCATCCTACCACAGAGATCCCCAAGGCCTCTGCAACTGAAGGGGTACCACCTGGCACGGCAACCCTCCACCCTGCTGCGGCACCACAGACAGCTGTGCCATTGGAACGGCTCTGCGCATGCCCGTGCGGGCTGCTTGCTAAATATCTTGCATTTTACTCTGTGGAGGTCTCTCCTTAAGCAGCAGTGATTTTGAAAGGATAATATCTCACATGGGGAAACCCTGGTCTAACTTTTCCCTGATTTCTCATGTCTAAGTTGCAAAGGAATTCTGGCAAATCAAAACATTTCCTAGTCCCATTCTGCCATCTCCACTGGGCGAACTGAACCTCTGTGGAGCCACGTAGAGCTCATCCCTGCTCTAGAGTTTTTGTTCTGTGTGAGTGTGGAATGTGGATTAACTGGCACGTGTCCAGATAATTAAAAAAGAAATCAAAATGCAGCTGCTTTAATTGCAGCCAGAAGGACATAATTTAGAAGGCATTTCCTGAGTTTGTAAAACCCTGAATTTAGAATAGGGAGGATTCCATGGAATTTCCCTTTCTAGATGTCTCTCTGTGCCTCAGAAGAGGAGTGTTAAGAGGTTTTGAGCAGGAAAGGGGCCATATGTCCTGGGATGTTTCACCAGTCTTATTGTTCCAAGATTCTAAGACAAGACTTATAATACGGCATCTCAGTGTCTTGTTCTTTGGGGTTTGTTTTCAGATCCTCATGTCAGAACCAGGCAAACTCAGCCAGAAAATCAAAGTTTGGCTTCAGGAGTACTGGAACATCACAGATCTTGTGGCCATTTCCACTTTCATGATTGGAGCAATTCTTCGCCTACAGAACCAGCCCTATATGGGCTACGGCCGCGTGATCTACTGTGTGGATATCATCTTCTGGTACATCCGCGTCCTGGACATCTTTGGTGTCAACAAGTATCTGGGGCCATATGTGATGATGATTGGAAAGATGGTTAGTAATGACATCCTGTGGGTAGCCAGAGAGACTTTGGCTGTGGTTAGGACATAAGAACAGGCCTTCCGCATGGCTTTCTTCCATTTCATTTGGTTTTTCTTTTTAGTTGGCTTTTTAAAGGAAACGTTCTTTGCTTTAAGATACACAGTTCTCCTACTTGTTGATGACTTAATAAAATCTGATAGAAAAACATGAGTTAAGGGCCTACTGTGTATATATACATACCATATATACATATATAGTTTACCTGCCTACACTGTATATATGTGTATATATACACACACACATATATATATATATCTCAGTATATATCAGGCACTCAATATATACTGTCTTCCTCCTTCCATAGCATATCCATATTTCAACTCTAGGATAACTAATTGCTTTTTTTTTTTTTTTTTGAGATGGAGTTTCGCTCTTGTTGCCCAGGCTGGAGTGCAATGGCGTGATCTTGGCTCACTGCAACCTTCACCTCCCAAGTTCAAGCAATTCTCCTGCCTCAGCCTCTTGAGTAGCTGGGATTACAGGCATGCACCACCACACCCGGCTAATTTTTTATTTTTTTTTTAGTAGAGATGGGGTTTCTCCATGTTGGTCAGGCTGGTCTCAAACTCCCGACCTCAGATGATCCACCTGCTTTGGCCTCCCAAAGTGCTGGGATTATAGGCATGAGCCACCGAGCCCAGCCTACTTTTGTTTTTTATTCCTTTTGATTTATTATTAATGAGTCTATTTTGACAGTAATATAAAAGAAAATAGCCTTCTTTTTAATAAAAGCTTACTTCACTTTCCCAGGGCATAAGAGAACATTAAGTTTTGATGCAATAGGAATTCAGTAGCAAAATAGATGTCTCAAAACATTTACTTCTTGATGGCTGGAAACATATTTTCAGCATTCCTTAGTACAGAGACATGGATTTGATGTTCTGTGAGACTACATCCACTTTCGAATGCATATAGGGCACCCCCCCCAAAAAAAACCCACCTGATTTATAACCTCCTAACATGTGCTAGAAGCCAGAGATAAAGGGAGCCCAGGGCCATTCCCCAACCTGTACTCCAAATGATCTTCAACTCATGTACTCTGGCCTGCAGTGAACACAGGAAGTTAACATGACTAGACCATGATCAGTCATGTTAACTTATACTCCAGATCAGGCCAGAGCATATGAAACTGAAAATGAACCAGCGGGTCATCCTTACATTACCTAAGAGAGCCTCAGTGTTAGGACTGGTGCAAGAAGAAAGTAAGCTGCCTATATTTAGGAAGGACTCTTTATGGGGCAAGTGGTTTTCAGCTAACGGATATATGCTTTAGTTAATTCCAGCAAGGGCCTCCATCTTCATGGATGTTCAAAATTAGGAATTATACCAGTTTAGGATCCACAGTAACCATGGCATTGCTCACTGCAGCCACTCAGCACTGTGTAATAAATGAATAAATGTTGGCCTGTACTCTCAATTAATTATCCTTTTATTTCCTTAGGTATCTTCTCCACTTACTCCTTAGTATTCCTTACAAACTCCCATCTTTTCTCATAATTCTTTCCTTTCTCCATTTGCGGTTGTAGTTACTAAGGATAACAAGAGGAGAAGCAAGAAGGATGAAGAGCAGATGAGGATAGCAATGTTCTAGAAGACATTCTAGACATAAAGCATTGCATGAAGTAGGAAAAAGCCTTCCCATGGATGGGAAGGCAGGAAGGGAAAGAGGCTTTCTTCATCCTAATTAAGCATTCCTGAAGTGCTTAATTGGAGAAGGCAATATAATGAGCCAGGGTGAATTTGGTCCATTGAGCCAAGACAGTGGCAGACAAATGTTCTCCCTACTCAGATGATCGACATGCTGTACTTTGTGGTCATCATGCTGGTTGTGCTCATGAGTTTCGGAGTAGCCCGTCAAGCCATTCTGCACCCAGAGGAGAAGCCTTCTTGGAAACTGGCCCGAAACATCTTCTACATGCCCTACTGGATGATCTATGGAGAGGTGTTTGCAGACCAGATAGACCGTAAGAGTAGAATTCATAGTAAGATTCTCTTCCCTGCTTCTGAGGCAGATGATCAGTTCCAAATTAATGGAAGAACATGTATTAATTTGGAAATAAAAAATATTTGTCACTCCACCATAGGCATCAAATTATTTTACAAAGAAATAAGTACAAATTATGGAACTTTGTACTTATTTCTCAGACATCAATCATTTCTTTATTCAAAAAATAATTCACTAGAACTCCAAAAGAGTCTCACTTCCCTTGAGCTGGATCTGTTGGACATCCTGTCACATGAATGCAATTCCAATGCCAATAGCCTAGTTTTTCTTCAACTTAGTATCTCCCCACCTCAGGGTAAGGCTGGTAGTGTTTTCCAGTAGAATAAACTGGTGACACGGCAGAGTAACTGACACGTCCCACCATCCTCTTCTTCAAGCCATCAGAGCCCATTTTCCATATAGCTACCCATTTTGTCTTCACTGTTAGAGTGCTATTTTGTATTATCAAAAATAATCTGGATGTTAGCAGAGGAAATGGGCTATGATCCTGCACAGATTTCTGGGGAATGTAGCCCCAGCTCCTCTGCAGGCTGAGTTGGTGTCTTCTGGGTTGAACGGATATAAAGCTTAAATGTTCTTACCTATTTCACCAGGACAGTTCAATAAATGTTCTACCAGTGAAGGAGGCACTTTAGTCCCATTTTCATTTCAGGACCAACATTTCATTTGCATATTGTACTTTATCATAAAGCATCAGCTATAACGGCGTGTCTGCTGTTTCCAGAGCTCTGCTATTTGAGAACAGAAAGTTATTATCATCTTCCTCTCATATACAATGTAGGACTGTCCGTGTGTCTATTGCCTCTAGGTTAGATGATAACGAGCTCATGCACTACCTTCTTTCTAACTTTTATAATGTCATTCTGACCATATCACTATTGCAAGTATCACAGAGTCAACTACTGAAATGTCTTAGTAGCTTGGTAAGCCAGAATATAAAAACCTAATTTGGTTTCAAAAGAATATTAGTTTAGATATACATACATGTTAAAAGTCCCTGGATTCCACACATAAACTGTAATATTTTTATTGTTGAGCTTTCTTTAAAAATTATATTGGGTTATGAGAGAAGGTAAAGAGGTAAACTTTAGGCTGTGCTATTCTCAGTAACATAATTAAATGTAGGTTTTTGATTCTTTATCTGACTATTAACTAATAATCTTGTAGTTATTTGTACTTATGAGATGTTTGTGTTGGAATATAGGGAGTGTGTGATTGGTTAACCTGAAAGTTAGAATGATCATCTGCCAAAAACATCATGTCTTTTTCACAATATTTTTAACTAGTGAGCTTTTGTTCTTGTTTATGACATATGGTAAAATAAATATCCATGAAATATAATTTCTAGAATTATAATGCATGTAATTCTTCTAAGTAGATCACTGTTTCTAAGTGTGAATCAATAATTCTCAAGCTTAAAATATTTGCATTTCTTCACAGCAAAACAGTTCTGTTGTTAGATCATTTGTTTTACTTTTCTCTCAACCATCATCTTATCTTCTTTCCTCCCCTCCTGTCAAAACAAAACAAAAATCCTGCTTTCCAATCGATATGTAGTCTACGCCATGGAAATTAATCGTAAGTTTACATGGAATTGATTATTCTAGTCTATGGAATGTGTTTCTTAATTATACTTTTTCCTTAGCTGATTACTAATAGTCTTAAACTGTTTTTTGGTGCCAGTACTTTTTAAACTGTAAGTAAAAAGTAAAGAGAACCATAAATTCACTGTTGGGATCACCCTATTTTCTTAGGGGAGAAATAGACCCCCTATGACATAAAGTAGCATTTCAAATGAGCAGAGGCAGAAAATATTATTTTTCAAACATGACATCAAAACAGTTGATTAAGCAATTTGGGAAGTAGAGGGGATCACTACCCCATATGACACAACAAAAATATTTTCAAATGTAATGTATCAGTGAAACCAAGAAAGCAACCAGAA
>NW_016107977.1:126155-132690 GCF_001604975.1 Cebus imitator | reverse complement strand
CCAAATTTTGCTCGTGTTGCCCAGGCTGGAGTGCCATGGTGCGATCTCGGCTCACTGCAATCTCCACCTCCCAGGTTTAAGTGATTCTCTTGCCTCAGCCTTCCGAGTAGCTGGATTTACAGGCATGCACCACCACACCCAGCTAATTTTTGTATTTTTAGGAGCGACAGGGTTTCTTTCTTTTTTTTTTTTAATTCAATCTCCATAGATCGTGTTTCTCCATGTTAGTTAGGCTGGTCTCAAACTCCCAACCTCAGGTGATCCACCCGCCTCGGCCTCTGTAAGTGATTACAGGTGTGAGCCACGACACCCAACCACCACAATGACTTTCAAATGGATAACAACAAAGGGAAAAAACATAAAGATTCATTTGTCTGCTTAAAAATTAAGACTTTTATATTTGAAAGCCACAATAAAGAAATGGGAAAATGTTTAGAGAGATGACAAAGAATGACTATATCCAAGTACAGATATGAGTTTCTGACCTTTTTCTTTGTATGCATTTATTTTTTCCCATGGAAAAATATTGCTTGTGAAATAAGAAAGAATCATATTAAAAAAGAAATAGGTCATTGAAAAACATATGTAAGAGATGTTTATCCTTTTCATCATAAATAAAAAGCAAGCACAAAACAATTTTTTTCTTTCAGCTCCTTGTGGTGAGAACCTATATGATGAGGAGGGCAAGCGGCTTCCTCCCTGTATCCCTGGTGCCTGGCTCACACCAGCACTCATGGCGTGTTACCTACTGGTGGCCAACATCTTGCTGGTGAACCTGCTGATTGCTGTGTTCAAGTACGTGTCACAGCCAATGACCACATGTTTATTATTTATTACTGTACAGATTTTCTATTTAATCTCAGAAATCTCCCAGGCTACTAATTCATTTGCAGAGAATTTCATTAGGGTTTTTAAGTAGATCCAATTTTTGCAGTCTCTTTGTTCAAACTTAATCAGTCTTAATGTATTCATAAATTAAGAGCTGACACTTAAATACATTTAAATGTAATCAGTTAGTATTTAAACACTTTATCATGTATCTTAATCTAATGAAAATATTTTCTTAGATGAAAGTTTCCTGGGGTACAGAAGATTTGATCAAGTCATGCTTTTCATTCATCAGTAGAGGTGCAAAAGGCAGTATTAGTTTCATAAGCTGTTACAATTACTGTAATACTATGTAAAGCATTTTGTTCTGATCATTTATAGAAGATAAAATGGCCTTAAAAAGTGGCTTAAAGTATTAAATCAAGTTTCTTATAAAACCTCTCTGGCATATTGTGTTAAGTATGTTGACCATGCTCAATAAATGTTGAAAAAAATGATTTTAGCTTCTAAGATGAAAAATATAGAGTGAAAAAGCCTTCACAGAAATATGCAATCTTAGAATTGAACAGGGCATTGGAGAAAACCTGCTCCAAACTTCTGGCTTAAGAGATGAGAAAACTAAGGTCATGGAAGGTAACTGGCTTTCCTAAGGTCTGTGTTGCAGGCAATGAAATCAACCACTTACTGCTTCCTGATGGAAGGTAAAGACAAAGATTGTACCTACCCCACGTCCAAAATAATGAAACTTTAATCAAATAAGTTCAATAACTAATCAATTCAGTTGAAAAAAAAAGTAGTCATCTACTTTTCCATTGTTAGACTAATGGAAAGTTTAAACATGATAAAATCCTTAGTTAAATGGCTTATACCTCTATGTATAGGAAATTAAGTTTCCTGAGTACATGAGTAGATTATGGTGTGGTTTTTCAAGAAAGTAGTACATAGCAATTGATTACACTTAGCTACTTATGAGTACAGTGCCCTTAAGCATAGATAATCCGCATTGATGGATAAACCAAAAGATTGGACAATCAAGGAATCAGTACTAAAGGGCACTAAAAGGCCATTTCATTTTTTCTTTTAAATGTGAGTAACTCTGACTGTTCTGGGCAATCACTATAAAAGGTAATATAACTAACCGTAAAAATGTCTTTTTTTTTTTTTAAAAGCAATACCTTCTTCGAAGTAAAATCCATATCCAACCAGGTGTGGAAGTTCCAGCGATATCAGCTTATTATGACGTTTCACGACAGGCCCGTCCTACCCCCACCGATGATCATTTTAAGCCACATCTATATCATCGTTATGCGTCTCAGTGCCCACTGCAGGAAAAAGAGAGAAGGGGACCAAGAGGAACAGGATCGTGGATTGAGTATGTGCAGGGCTCTTCGTTTCTAGGTTGGGCTGATTTCAAAATAGTGTTCCAATGGAACATCCTCACAGAAATCTCATTCAACTGATTGCACGTGTGAAAAGCACCACACTCAGTCCAACTGCTGCTCTTTGCAAAAGGCTTCTCATTTTGTATCCATTTTATTCTAGTTTTGTTAATTTGTTAGTAATTAACATCATGGAAAGCAAGCTCATGGAGATCAGTTGAGCTGATTCTGTAAAATAACTCTATAAGTTTCTATATAAATTCAATGCCCCTTTCAAAATGTCTTAATTTGTTGCATCTAAAGGAAATGAGAAAATATGCTCTATGCTTGACTCTATTCACAAAAATAGCTACAAAAAGTTTTCTGGAAATATTACTTGGACTTACTTTCCCAGTAGATGTAGTTTTGTTTTTTATGTTTAAAAGCAGGCCATTTGGCTCCAACTGATAGAGGCATATGACAACCACCCCACAAACAGACTTTTTTTTTTTTTTTTTTTTTTTTTGAGATGGAATCTAGCTCTGTTGCCCAGGCTGGAGTGCAGTGGCACGATCTTGGCTCACTGCAACCTCCGCCTTCCAGATTCCAGTGATTCTCCTGCCTCAGCCTCTCGAGTAGCTGGGACTACAGGCACCTGCCACCATGCCCAGCTAATTTTTGTATTTTTTAGTAGAGACAGGGTTTCACTGTGTTGGCCAGGCTGGTCTCGAACTCCTGACCTCATGATCTGCCCGCCTCAGCCTCCCAAAGTGCTGGGACTACAAGCGTGAGCCACTGCACCCGGCCAACCCCTTTTTGGATTCAAACCAGTTTCTGCCTTAGGAGTGGCGTTGAAGAAAGCTTAATTAACTAACGTGGGGCTGTGAAATTCACACTGAGGCCACAAAACATCCTTGTTGTTTTTCGTGTGGCCGACACCTCTCCCTTCACACAGAGCTGTTCCTCAGCGATGAGGAGCTGAAGAGGCTGCACGAGTTCGAGGAGCAGTGCGTGCAGGAGCACTTCCGGGAGAAGGAGGACGAGCAGCAGTCGTCCAGCGACGAGCGCATCCGCGTCACTTGTGAGAGGTACGCGCAGCGTCCCCACCGCGGGCCAAGGGTTTGCTGAGTCGGGCGCCCCACTCTGTGGGGGATGCCCGTGTTCATTTAAACATTCACTGAGTTCTCATGTTTTATTTAAACTTTAGGTTTTATTTCCTCGAAACAGTGAGGAAGTTCCTAGGTGATGATTGTGCATTGGATATAGAAGGGAATGACATTTATTGCAAATATTCTGGGCCAAAAGAAAACCTAACAATTCTTGCCTACCTTCACCCTCTACCCCAAAGTGGGGGCGTTTCCACAAGGTTAATGGACGCTACAGAAAGCCATCTTTCTCCCTGCTCTTGCTACTAACTTCCCTTTGCCAGCGTGGGCCTCCCCTGGGGACTGCCCTCTCATCCTGCTTAACTGTTTGCTGCACCTTCAAAACACCTTTCCCAGCCTCACGGGGCAGAGGAAAGGCTCCTCCTGGGGCTCGCCTGTGAGTGGGAACTGGAGGAGGGGTGCAGGGTGGGGCTGAGTTGTCTGCTCCCATGAGGGTGGGAGCTGCTAAACTAGGGCAGGGTCTGTCTTTCAGACACCGGCATCCTCAGTACCCAGCAAGGTCAGCCTAATCTCCGTGGTAATGCTGAACAAATGCAGAGTGAATGAATGCAGGATGTGTGAATCAATGAATAAGTAAATGAAATCAGGCTGGGAGGGACAGAAGTGGTGACATTTTCCAAACTTTGTAGTATTCCTCTGCCCTAAGCTGGCAAAGGGGAGAGAGGAGCAATCGACCTTTACTCTCTGTGCTTTTTATCATGTAAGTTTTGAGAGCCCTTGTCACTTTCTATAAGCAATTTCAGCTTGCTAAAGATCTTGGGACTGATAACACGCTGTTCCAAAGGGTTTCACTAACAGTGTGGCCAGAAGGATGAGCTCAGAGGAGCCATGCCTAACGCGATGCTAGCTCTGCATTCTATCCTTGAGTACACAGAATTCAAGTTTCCGAATACAGACACATTGAGAGCCACAGTAACAGGGTGGGACTTCAGAAAGATACTGCAGCTGGCAGTTCCCAGTCACGGGAATTCACAGGAATGTACCTTTGGTCTCCCTGGCGCACGTTCAGGCCAGTGAACTCTCCTCAGCCCACAGTTGGGGAGATGGCAACTATGGGTCCCTGGACCCGGTTCCCTTCTAGACCCAGTTACCTTGTGATCCAACCAGCCAAACTCCAGGGTTACCTGCACCACCTTCTGCCTTACTAAGGTAAATCTTTCATAAAACTTTGAATTATATTTTATATTGTTTTATATTTTAAGAGTTATTGCTTGTTTTATATTTTAAGAGTAATTGCTAAACTTTCAAAATATAAAAATTATTTCTTCATGAGAAAGATAAGGTACCCCATGCAGATCATCTAAAATTTCCACTTTTTAGTTAGACATTAACTTGAATGTAATATTAGCCAGTCATTTACAGTGGAGATTGTGTTCTGTTTTGCTCTGCTTCTCCTCCTCTCCCTTCCCTGGCATTCCGTGGATTTTTACCATTCTTGGACCAAAGCTCCAAGAATGTGGTTATCAGGTCACTACCAAACAGCATTTTCTCTGGGGGCTCTGTGCACACGTAATAGGGATGAAAGTGTGTAGGGTAGAAAAACATGCTGCTTCCTGTTTCCCTCGGCTGAGATCCCAGGAGTGATGGGAGCACATTCCTGCCCCTCCATTTCCCTTGGCCTTGTCTAGGCTGACTCACAGGTGAATGCCCGAGACAAAGAGGAGGCTTGAGGAAAAGGGAGTTTTCCTTCCCTCTTAGCGAGGCCAGCTAAAAGTACTTATTCGTACCTAGCTTTGGGTGCCTGTGACTACTTTAAAAATCATACTTGAAGTACTTAGGCATTTCTGCCAGTTCTTTAATATTCTTTCCATATAAGATTAGTTTTGAGGCTGGGCGCAGTGGCTCACGCCTTTAATAGCACTTTGGGAGGCCAGGCGGGTGGATCACCTGAGGCCAGGAGATCCAGACCAGCCTGGCCAACGTGGTAAAACCTCTTCTCTACTAAAAATACAAAAATCAGCCATGTGTGCTGGCATGCGCCTGAAATCCCAGCTACTTGGGAGGCTGAGACGGGAGAATCACTTGAAGAGGCGGAGGTTGTAGTTAACGAGATCGAATGACTGCACTCCAGCCTGGGTGACAGAGCGAGACTCCGTCAAAAAAAAAAAAAAAAAAAAAAAAAAAAAAATATATATATATATATATATATATATATATATATATATAAGTTTTATTTTCTGCATCACCGTTTCCCATTTAATGGTCTCCCTGCTCTTCTCTTGGTGATGTCTTCACCACCACCATTCAGTTTGTAGGGTCTGTTGCATGTCAGCCTCTGCCTTGTCTCCCTGTTGTCTCAGTGACTTTCAGAGCTGAGCCACCGATTCTCATGACTCAGTTTTACAAGCATGTTCACACAGGGTGGGCACCCATTAATCATGCTCCTCCACGCAGGGTGCTTTCAGTGCTTCTGTGCAGAATCCAAATTCATGGTTCTCTCCTAATGCTTGGAAAGTTACATGTAAAATGCTAACAATTTAACTGTTTATTTTTATTATAAAGTTCCAACATTTTGTCCGATCCAACATTCAGTCCTGCAATGAGATTTGCAATACGATTCAGCATTGATTGACACAACACTGGGTTGCAGCAGGATATTGAACCCCAAGTCCTACCAAGCATGCCCACTTAGATGTCTTAGGGGCCCGCTGTCAGGGTCCTCCTCCCGAACTTGGACATCTCCAGTGCTCCAGTCTCTGTGAATGCCACCACCATTAAGCTCAGTCAGCAAACTGGCAAATCATTGTGGCACTTCCCTCTTCGTCATTAACAATCATCAAGTTCTGTTTACTTCGCCTCGTAATAAATCCTGGTCCATTTATTTTTTTATCCCTACCCCCGACGCACCAAGTACAAGCTTCCATCATTTTTCACTTCCATTCCTGTAGCTGCCTCTACTTGAGCTCTCCATATTCATTTCTGCTTCCATGATTTTTCACTTCCACATATGTGGGGTACCTTATACCTTCCTCCTTCCCTGCTTCTCTTCTTCAGATCTCTGCCTAAATGTCAATTCCTTATGGAAAACTTCCCTGACCACCTCACACCTTAGACTAGATCAGAACCCTCAGGCCTTAAGCTGCATGAAGGCAGGGCCACATCTGGTTTTTGTCCACCATGATATTCCCAGAGCCTGCATATCTCCACACAGTAGGAGTGAGACTTTTTTTTTTTTTTTTTTTT
>NW_016107977.1:115267-126010 GCF_001604975.1 Cebus imitator | reverse complement strand
TTTTTTTTTTTTTTTTTTTAGTAGAGAGGAAGTCTCACTCTGTTGCCCAGGCAAGTCTCAAACTCCTGGCCTCAGCAATCCTGCTTCAGCCTCAGGATTTTTCTGAATGAATGAATGACTCAAAAGTTTGTCTCCTGATTTGAATATAAATTTCTATCCCATCCTCAATGAGTTCCCTCCTGGAATATCAAAAAGGAAACCAACTGCGCTCCTTCTGGGTTCAAGGCATTGGTTTTACTATAAGGAAGTAGGAGCAGACTCAAGACCAAAGTATTAGGCCACCTGTAATGGTCAGGAAGATTACAAGTGTTGGTGTTGGCACCATCTCTGCTCAAAAAGATAACATCAAAGAGCCAAGGGCTGGTGGGATAAGAACATTTTATAGACAGCTTCTTTTTTATTATTTGTAGAAACAGGGTCTCACTCTGTTGCACAGGCTGGTCTCAAACTCCTGGGCTCAAGCTATCCTCCTGCCTCAGCCTCCCAAAGTGCTGGCATTGCAGGCATGGGCTGGCCACCATGTCTGGTCAATTTCTGGCAGCCTGGCCAAGGTAGACCTTGTCTACCCAAGTGTTCCGTCCTCATCATGCCAGGAGAATATTTGGCAACATGAGTCCTCATCATTGGGAGATTTGAGGCTATCTGTGTCTTCTGCAAGTCCACTATGGAGCAGAAGTTCTCTTTGTGGTTCAGCATCCATTATCATAGGTTCACAGTTCAAGAGCAATTGGGCTAGAAAGAATCTTTCCTGACAAAATTTTGTCAGAGATCAAACTTCCTTTCCTCAAACAATGAGAATTATGTTATCCAGCATGTTTTCCTTTTTCCATGGATTCAAGGAAGCTTAACACCAAACTTAAATTATAAAAGTATATTACTGTAGGATTTTGAAATACGTGGGGCACATTGCCTCTTCATTGCTTTTTTTATATCTCCTACTTTCATTTACATATTAATGTCTGTCATTTCACAATATGCAGGATATAACTCATAAGTCATAAATTTTAAACCTAGTTAGCCTTGTACTTAAAAAGCTATGGGTCTTAGATAAGCCAAACCTATAATAGCATTTCTGATTGCCCCATAACTTCTGGATTAAGTGGTTTCTTGTCAAATTTGTGGATATGGATTGAAGTGTTTTGTTTTGTTCTAATTCTAGAGACAGGGTACTGCTTTGTTGCCCAGGCTGGAGTACAGTGACACGATCATAGCTCACTGCAGCCTCAAATTTCTGGGCTCAAGTGAATTTCCTGCCTCAGCCTCCTGAGTAGCTGAGACTACAGGCATGCACCACCACACCCAGCTAATGTTTGTATTATTTGTAGATACAGGATCTCACTATGTTGCTCAGGCTGGTCTGGACCTCTGGCCTCAACCAGTCCTCCTGCCTTAGCCTCCCAAAGTGTTGGGATTACAGGCATGAGACATCATGCCCCATCCTGGATTAATGTCTTGGATTTCCTGCAGGGTTGATGGGAAATCAGCAATCTGTGGCTTTTAAATATTTTTATTTGGCATCCTCTTCCCATGTGACCAGAAAGAGAAGTGGCTGGTAATGGAGACCTACCGAGAAGAGGACAAGATAGTAACTAGAGAAACTGAGAGAAGGAAGTGCAGGGTTCCTCGAATGTAGAGGAGGTTGTAGAATGGCAAATACACAGTGATAGGGAAGACGTTTGGGGAGGATCCTGTCTGAATGCTTTAATCTTCTAAATTAATAGGGTTCAAGGTTGCCTGGATAACAGGAAGGGGATGGCGTTAGATGTTGGAGTTTTGGTGTGCCCATGGATGATACCCTCATTCCTGATCTGACTTTGAAAGCCAATTCAGAGACAGATGCAGACTTCAGGAGGATAGAGATAAAAATATCAGTTTTATTAGTAATAAAAGTTGTATTGGAGGGTGAGGCTTCATTCTTGCCTAATACTCACCCAGAATTAGGAATAGTCAATCAGCCACAGGTAGCAGCAGCCACCACAGGCCTCCCCTCCCACAGGCAGCGCGCCAAGCCTACCAGATGACCAAGACAAAGAGAGAGACAAGCATGCGGCGTCCTGGGCCCCAATCTCCAACCAGATGAGCAGTCCTCCTCCAAAGTAAATAAAGGCCTGGAGTGAGGTCAGAGTGTTGCTAATGAAAAGCGCACACACATACAAAGAAAAACTGGGCATGGAGAAAGTGTACCTCCCCAACAATCAACATTACTGACTTAAAGTCAGTAGGAAAAATTCAAGTCAAGTGAGTTATCTTTTAAAGGAAATACGGCAGGAAGGGAGATAACCAGGATTGCTTGGTAGGAATAATGAAGATGCAAGTGAAATTAGATACCATGACTTTGTACTGGACCAGGTCTATGCGGCTCTCATGACCTTCGTTGGGACACTGTACAGCCCAAAGGCAAGGATGCAGAAAGACAACTGCACATGGGGCATGGATGCTGAAGAGGGCCATGTGCTTAAGAACCAGTCTGTGGAGAGACCTCTAAGAAACTAGTGTTTGCACATGGCAGCATAAACGTATGACATTGCCTCCAGGCACCAAATCTCCTTGCTTAGCCCTGAGTCCTGGTAGCAATAGGTGAAGGGTAGGGATTGGCACTAATGTGTTGCTGGTAAGGGAGAAAGAACGTAGGCAGTTAATGATGGGTTCGCTTCGTGGCCAACCACAGAATCTGGCCTGGATAGAAAATAGAACATAACCAGAAAAGGCTAAAGATTAGATGACTTGAATTCTAGAAAACTGGGAAATCTCGAATATATTTCAAGGAGGCAGCAGAGAGCTAGAAAGCAGAGAGCTAGAATCCCAGAGAGCTTAATCTTTTTTTTTTTTTTTTTTTGAGATGGACTTTCACTCTTGTTGCCGGTCTGGAGTGCAGTGGTACAATCTGGGTTCACTGCAGCCTCTGCCTCCTGGGTTCAGGTGATTCTACTGCCTCAGCCTCCCAAGTAGCTGGGATTATAGGCATGTGCCACCATGCCCGGCTAACTTTTTGTATTTTTAGTAGAGATGGGGGCTTCACCATGTCGGCCAGGCTGGTCTTGAACTCCTGACCTCAGGTGATCTGACCGCCTCAGCCTCCCAAAGTGCTGAGATTACAGGAGTGAGCCACCACGCCTGGCCTAATATCCTTTTAGTAACTCTTCAGTATACTGTTTATTACAAAGAATCAAAAAGCCAGAAGAAAGACATGAGTCTTGGCCGGGCACAGTGGCTCACACCTGTAATCCCAGCACTTTGGGAGGCCAAGGTGGGTGAATCACAAGGTCAGAAGTTCAAGACCAATCTGGACAACATGGTGAAACCCCATCTCTACTAAAAATACAAAAATTAGCCAGGTGTGGTGGCACTTGCCTGTAATCCCAGGAACTCGGGAGGCTGAGGCAGAAGAATTGCTTGAACTCTGGAAGTGGAGGTTGCAGTGAGCCGAGATCACAGCATTGCACTCCAGCCAGGTGACAGAGCAAGACTCTGTATCAAAAAAAAAAAAAAAAAATTAGCTGAGAATGGTGCTGGGCATCTGTAATCCCAGCCACTCAGGAAGCTCAGGCAGGAGAATCGCTTGAACCCGAGAGGTGGTGGTTGCAGTGAGCCAAGATCACACCATTGCACTCCAGACTCCATCTCAAAAAAAAGAGAGAGATGAGTCTTGTTCTTTTATGAGTTTTAATTTAGTCTTTCGCACGTAAAGACTCTGTAAGTAAGCACAACAAGGTTCTATCCTGGTGTTCCTCCTATAATTATTAAATGTAAAAGGGAGCCTGCGTGAAGAAGTAGATGGAAATTAAAGTAGCTGGATATAAAATTTAGAGTGGATAAGACAACTTTATGATCAGTAGCTCTGGAATTAAATTATAGGGTAGGAATAGCTTTAGAACTCAAGCATAGAATACCATTGGATCTTGAAACAGGGGTTTCTGCAAGTATGAACTGGACCTAGCTCCTTTAACATAAAGTCTTCATTTAACTCTATCATTAAGGAAATGTTCCCATATAATTTATAAGATCCTTGCAGGTGAAGGGTGATTGTTTTCCATAAAAATATGACTGCATATAAAACAAGTTTTAGGCCAGGGACAGTGGCTCATGCCTGTAATCTCAGCACTTTGGGAGGCTAAGGTGGGCAGATTGCTTAAGGCCAGGAGTTCGAGACCAACCGGGCCAACATGGTGAAACGCATCTCTACTAAAATTATAAAACTTTGCCAGTGTAGTGATGCATGCCAGTAATCACAACTACTCAGGAGGCTGAGGCAGGAGAATCACTTGAACCCAGGAGGCAGAGGTTGCAGTGAGCCAAGATTGCATCCCTGCACTCCAGTCTGTGTTGACAAAGTGAGACTCTGTCTCAGAAGTTTAAAAAGGCCAGGCATGGTGGCTCACGCCTGTAATCCCAGCAGTTTGGGAGGCTGAGGCGGGTGGATCATCTGAGATCAGATGTTCGAGACTACCCTGGCCAACATGCCGAAATCCTGTCTCTACTAAAAATACAAAAATTAGCTGGGCATCCTAGCTATTTGGGAAGCTGAGGCAAGAGAGTCGCTTGAACTCAAGAAACAGAGGTTGCAGTGACCCGAGATTGCGTCATGCACTCCAGCCTGGGCCACAGAGCAAAACTCCATCTCAAAAACAAAATAAAATAAAAATTAATTAATTAAAAAATAAACACATAAAATAAAACAAGTTTTAACAACTGGCTTACTACAGAACTCCAAATGTTTCAGTCCTTCCACAAGGACATGAATTTGGACCTTATGTTTCATAGGCAAGAGTCTATGCAAAGTCCAATAAAGTTATGCCATACATAGGTATTCTCTTAGAAATTAATGCAAAAGTTCCACAGATTCATATATTGTCATACCTATTATTTGAATGAAACAGAACACATTATTTACAACCACTTAACAAAAAGTGTGTTTTCATTTAACCACCTTCAGGCTTAGTGGCATCATGTTCAAAATCAAGTATCCTTAATAGTAGATATAGCAAGGTATAGAGAAATTTGCAATGGTATCTTACTCACACAGCCATGTCCTTTGACACTTGTGTACCATTTGCAGTTCACAGAGCACACAATTTCATTTAGTTCATTTAATTAGTTGCTATCAGGCTACAACTGTTGTTAATGTGTGATAAATCACTCCCCAGGAACAGAAGCACTTAAAGAGGGGCTGGTGCAGTAGCTTCATCCCAAAAGCAAATGTGGATAGGCACATCTCAAAGGGAATGCTGACACTGGCCACATCTTAATCAGAAACAGCTTTTGTTTTTTCTCAGAACCAAACTAAACAAAAAGAGTCATGATATGTGATGTCATGTAATGTTAATCTGGTATAATCTTTCACTTTCTTAATTTAAAAATAAGTATGTGTCTTTGTGTGTGCATGTGTATGCACGTGTGTGTGTGTGTGTGTGTGTGTGTGTGTGTATGCCAGGTTTTGAGACTGATTAGGGCATTCAGGTGCATCCTTTTAACAGAAAAGCCTAAAGATACAATCTCTGAGTCAAAAGAGAAATGTGGGCATAGAGGGACACAGCTATTATTAATCAAGACTTGATTGAGACCAGGAGTTCTAGACCAGCCTGGCCAACATGGTGAAACCCTGTATCTACTAAAATTACAAAAATCAGTTGGGTGTAGTGGTGCATGCCAGTAATCCCAGCTACTCAGGAGGCTGAGGCATGAGAATCACTTGAACCTCAGAGGCGGAGGTTGCAGTGAGCCAAGATTGTACCCCTGCACTCCAGCCTGTGTGACAAAATGAGACCGTGTCTCAAAAATTTGAAAAGGCCAGGCATGGTGGCTCATGCCTGTAATCCCAGCACATTGGGAGGCCAAGGCAGGTGGATCACCTGAGGTCAGGGGTTCGAGACCAGCCTGACCGCACATGGGGTTCTGGGCTCCTCGTGACTTTAGGAGCAGTACACATGAAGCAGTTAAGAACAGAGCAGATATTGTAATAAATCAAGTGTAGCTTAAATTTCTATTCAAAGTCAGGAGAATGATTCATTGGGGCCCAGACAGTTTATGTATTTCATTTCTTATCGTTTCCTCTGATACAGAAGGATGGAAGGTGACCATTAGGAATTGCTCTCCGGGTCTGCCAGTTGAGAAATCATGTGTTTGGTGGTTAGAATAATGGCCTCAATGCCCTTTTCAAAAGTATTCGTAAGCGGAATTTTTTCTGTAAAGTCCATGCTGCCATAATGTGAAAAATAAAAACCTAATAGAGCTACTTACAGGATCTACAAGTAAATACAAACCCAGAAATAGTTACAGAAACCACAAACTTCACATGGAGAGAAAGGAAGATAATCAGTCTGATCAGAAATCAGTGTCACCGTGTGTAAGAAAGCACACTTTGTATCATAAAACTACTACTAATCAAAGAAATAGTTTATTTGCGCTGAATACCTGTTATACTAAAAACATAGTGATAAGTTATTTGACTATGTGATTTGAAATATTTGAGGGTATTGGCATATTTTGTAAAGTGAGAATTATTTTGAAAATTTTTGAAAACCCCATAATAAATAACACAAGCATGATAATCTAATTAAATCATGCCTAAAGCCAGCATAGCAACATATGTTTACATGCAACGGCTGAGGTCCCTGACATCACCAAGACAGCTTTCGTTCATCTAGCTCTTCCACAGCCATCAGAGGTAGCAGAAAGTTTTAGGACCAGTTTTCTCACAGCTGGGGTCATCAAATGACTTGGGATGTGTGGTTCTCAAGTTCTAAGATAACTTTATTTTTTAACTTTGATGATGACGGCATGTTTGCAAAGGGTCCTTGAGCAAATGTGGGGATGAAGAACAGGATGAGGCAGGATGGGAAGATGAGGGCGGATTCTGAAGAGCTTTGAATGTATATGGGGAACAGAAATCTCTATAGGATGTTAAGATTAAGGGCTGCCATGGATGGAAGGGAAGAATTAAAACTACATTTTCATAGCATTTTACATAGTATGAGAAAGTGTCAATCTCTGCATCACAGAATAGGGTTGCCAATGGAGATTATAAGGTCTTCCTTTAACATACTCTGTGGTACCCAACACTACAGGGAAATTGTTTTATCTTAAGTGTGATGGGAGGCTGCTACTGTTTTTAAGCAAAGATTGACATGGTTGTGTTTCTGTGATATCTTTTTGGATTAGAGTGAGAAGACATTGGAGGCAAAGAGGCTATTCTGTGTAACTAACATTTTTTGCTTTATCAGCTTGGGGTACAAAATGAGGTCATACATCTTTTTACTTTCTTTCTTTCTTTTGACAGAGTCTTGCCCTGTCACCCAGGCTGGAGTGCAATGGCGCAGTCTTAGCTCACTGTAACCTCCGCCTCCTGGGTTCAAGTGATTCTCCTGCCTCAGCCTCCCAAGTAGCTGGGATTATCATGTGTGCCACCATGCCCAGCTAACTTTTTATTTTTACTTTTTAGTAGAGATGGGGTTTCACCATGTTGGTCAGACTGCTCTCGAACTCCTGACCCCAGATGATCCACCCGCGTCAGCCTCCCAAAGTGCTGGGATTACAGGCGTGAGCCACCATGCCCAGCCAAGGTCATATATCTTTTAATAGGTGAAATTATTCCTTGACCTCATCTCATCTGCTTATTCTAAGAGTTATTTTTCCTCTAGCTATTGTCCTATCGCCCCACCCTCACCCCTCACCTCGAGTCAGGTGCAGGAAACCTAGTAGTCTGGTGACATCCCTACACACTGCATCAAAATTCAAGGCGGCAAAACCAATCATTGCTCTTTGCTCTGTGTATCCTCCTGTCATTTGGCCCTGACAGTAAATGCAGTTGTGGAACTGCAGGGCACAGAGGATTGATTTGAGCCCCAGCTTTCTGGCTGGAGGATAGCAAAGGGGAGCTCCCAGGAACTAGAGCTATCAGGGAGATAGTGAGGTGGGGAACTTGGAAAAGTAATGCCATAAATTCATGAACTCACCCCCAGACTGTGTGTGTCAAAGATCGGGGAGTCTGCTCCTTATTCACATACCAAAGGCATTGAGTGTGGCAACATGAACAAAAGCTGTCTATGTAGAGTAAGGAACTCTGGAACTCTGCCTCACCATTAAAGCAACAACAAAGTTGGCAAAAACTGTCAGAGTCTATATTTTGTGGAACTCTGGGAATTAAACAATGGCTTACTGAGCAACTTAGGGCATTCTTATTTAAATGAAATGGCTGGATCTTGATTTTTTTTAAAAAGTGAGCTTTGTGACATTTTAACTTACCCCTGCCCATCCTCTGCTCTCCAGTTTAGTGGTCGCCTTGAAAACAACAACCTGCATTCCTAGTACCAGTAGGAGCAGAAAGAATCTCATATGCAAAGAATTATAATTACTTGTTTCGTAATGACAAGGCAGTTCCTTGAAGTCTGGCTGAGAGTTTCGTCTTTATTTCACCTGAGCTGGAACGGGCCCAGTACTAAAGCTTCTAGTTAGAAGCGGTGGAGGAGGGGTTGTCAAAAATATTTACAGGCAAAGGGTTTAGTGCTTGCTCTCTGAGTTGACAGATGACAACTGGGGCAAACAATAGACTAACCAAAAAGTTAGGGAGAAAAACAGATGTCCATAAGGGCTTTGAAAGTCTCTGACACATTCCTGGCAATCTAGAAAGCTATATGCATGCTAGGGCTGTGCGTAGGCTCAGGAAAGACCTGAGAAAGCTGTAAGCTTGAGGCTCTGTGAAAGCAGGAAGTGAAGGCTAAGGCAAAGATGTAAACTGCCTGAGTATTGAAGATGTGCCTCTATATACACATAGAGCTTCTCAGAAAAGACTAAGACTTTTTTCTTGTTGTTGCACACGTTTAAGGAAATCTCTAAGTATTAACTGACCACTAAGCTAATAAAACACAAACTTTAGTGGCCATACAGCACAAAGAATACAGACTTTACAAAATTATTTCAGGTAGTTTATCCCAGGAATGAAAGGCTGGGTCAATATTTGAAAATAATCTATGTAACCTACCATATTAATAATAGGGAAAAAACACTATATGTTTCTGGCAATTGGTGCAGAAAAAGCATTTGATGAAATTCAACATTCACGATAATAAAAATACATTTTCTAAAAGCCTCTCAGCAAACTAGGAACAGAAGAGAACCTCCTTAATCTGGCAAATGGCATTTACATAAAACCTATAGCTAAAATGGTAAAAGACTGAATGCCTTCTCCCTAAAACTGGGAACAAGGAAGGATGACCACTCTCACCACTGCTGTTCAACAATGTACTGGAAGTCTTAGGCAATGCAATAAGGCAAGGAAAAAAAGCCTTACGTATTGAAGAGAAATGCATAAATACATAAAACCATTCCTGTTTATACATGACATGATTCTCTATGTAGAAAATCACATAAAATCTTTAAAAAATGAAATGAAACAAAAATCTCCTAGAAGTAATGAATTTAACAAAGCTACAGAGTATGAAGTCAACAAACAGAAATTAATCTTATTTCTATATATACTATCAGTATGTAATTGAACACTGGAATTTAAAAAATAATACCATTCTCACAGAGCTCCAACAAAAATGAAATACTTACGTATAAATCTCATAAAATATGTATGGGAGCTACATGCAGAAAACTACAAAATGCTGATGAAAGAAATCCATGATCACTTAAATAAATTGGAAGATATACCATATTCATGTATTGGAAGACTCAGTGTGGTAAGATGTCAGTTCTCCCCAGATTTATCTATAGATTTCACACAATACCAATCAAAATCCCAGCAGGATATTTTGTAGATATAGGTCAACTGGTTTGTTGTCATTGTTGTTGTAGATCAGGTCGCCCTGTGTTTCCAGGCTGGTCTCAAACTCCTGAGCTCAAGCAATCCTCCTACCTCAGTCTCCCGAAGTGCTGGGATTACAGGCATAAGCCACTGTGCCCAGCTATGTCAACTGATTTTAAAAGTTAAATGGAAAGGCCAAGGAACTAGACTATATAAAACAATTTTGAAACAGAAGAATAACATTGGAGAAATCACACTACCCAATTTTAAGGCTTACTGTGAAACTATAATAATGAAGGCAATTTGGTATTGTTGAAGGGCCCAACACATGCATAAATGGAACAGAATAAAGAGTCCGGGAGTAGATCTACCCAAATAGAAACAATTGATTTCTTTCCCCAAAGGTGCAAAAGTAATTCAAGGAATGATCATCTTTTCAACTAATGGTGTTAGGACACTGAGACATTCTTATACAAAAAATGGATCTCAACATACAAAAATTAACTAAAAATGGATCACAGATCTAAGCATAAAACACAAAACTATAAAACGTTTGGAAGAAAACAAAAGACAAAATCTTCATGTCTCAGGAATAGAAAAAGGATTCTTCAATGCAACACCAAAAGCATAATCATGTCAATCATATATCTGACAAAAGACTTTTATACAAAATGTCTAAAGAACTCTAAAACCCTTAATAACTCATAACAAGGAAAAAATGGCCCAATTTTAAAAATGAGCTAAAGATTAGACTAGACACACCAGAGAAGATACAAGGTTGTTAAATATGTACATAAAAAGTTGCTCAACATCATTAGCTATCAATGAAATGAAATACACACCGAATACAAGCACTAAAAATAAAAAGTTTAAAAATACTTGGCCGGGCGCGGTGGCTCACGCCTGTAATCCCAGCACTTTGGGAGGCCGAGGCGGGTGGATCACGAGGTCAAGAGATCAAGACCATCCTGGTCAACATGGTGAAACCCCGTCTCTAC
>NW_016107977.1:92048-114177 GCF_001604975.1 Cebus imitator | reverse complement strand
AGTGCTGGGATTATAGGCATGAGCCACCGCGCCCGGCGCATCAACTTTATTTAAAGGAAAAGCCAAGAGAATTAGTTGGATCTAGAATGCTTTTGTATTCTGTGATGTGATGAAAAATATTTTTCACTATGTCCTCAAAGAAAAGCTGGACTAAGACTTAGAAAGCTACATAAATAACTTTTTGCTGTTTAATCATATCTCACTGTGAGCTCTATCATGAATGATGGCATCTCTTGTGTTTTTCTGCCGTTCAATATGTAAACAAATGTAGGGCTCTTGTCTGATTGATTCTAGATAGCCTTTCTCCATCTGAAATGGAAACCACTCTCGGTGTGGGTGTCAAGGTTTGTGAAGCATGTTTTAAATAATTATGGAAGTCACCAACCATGGCTAACAAAGGAGATAGATCCTCATTTGTCCTTTAGGTTAATCATTTCAGATGTAAGTGAACTTCAACTCATTTTTTTCTTTCCTCTTTCATATGCACTACAAAACTCAATACAACTTCCCTATTTGGCATAGCTGTTTAAAATTTGCTGTATCCGCAGTATAGCTGTTCACAAGGTCCAAACAAGCAACTGACAATTTCTCTCAACCCAAGGCACATCATTAAGCATTGCTTGTTCCACAGCTTCAAGTAAGGGAGGAGCAGTAGGGATGGCAGATTGGAGACACCAAGGAAGAAGCGTGGTAACTGATTCGATGCAGAGGGGAGGGGAGAGAGAGAGTATAAGGGAGACCAAAGAATCCAGTGACTTTGGGGTTTCTTTTTCATATGTGAGTGACTGAGAATGCTGATATCTGAATTAGGTAAGAAAGGGGAAATAAACAAAAACTATAAAAGATTTGAAAGGAAAGGTATTTATCTTCATTTCACCATTGTATTTGTTTTGAAAGTTTGCACAGCTGCAATATCTCTTAGTGCATGTTTGTAAAGGAACTCAAGTTTGGGGCAACGTGGTTTTTTGATACAAAAGGAATTGTCAGGGTAATAAACTTAAAGGGAGTAGGGAGACTTTTATTTTATTTTATTTTATTTTATTTTATTTTATTTTGAGATAGAGTCTTGCTCTGTTGCCCAGGCTGGTGTGCAGTGGCACAATCTTGGCTCACGGCATCCTTTGCCTCCTGGGTTCAAGCGATTCTCCGATTCTCGTGCCTCAGCCTCCCAAGTAGCTGGGTTTACAGGCACGTGCCACCGTGTCTGCTAATTTTTGTATTTTTAGTAGAGACAGGGTTTCACCATGCTGGCCAGGCTCTCAAACTCCTGACCTCAGGTGACCCACCCACCTTGGCCTCCCAAAGTACTGGGATTACAGGTGTGAGCCACTGTGCCTGGCCAGGAGCCATTATTTTTAATGGAGAACACCAAGTCTTACTCAGAAGTAATGAAAAGTTAATCGTGAGAAATTCTGTTGGTCTCTGAAGTGCAAGAGGAGGGATAACCCTTACAATCTATAGTGCCTATGATAGAGAGGCTTTAAAAAAAGGAAGCCAGGACTTCTCATACGTGGTGAATTTGGTCCTCCTGGTGTCAAACTTCCAGGAAGCCAGACCCTTCCTGCTCAAATGATGTGGTTTCCTATCGTACATATAAATAGTTCTTGCCCTACGAAAAGAGTTAAGAATAGAAGCCAAGGAACCACACATACAAACACACACATGGCAGAGCACAGCTGTCAATGTGGCCAACAGAAGAGTGGCATTACCAAAAAAAACTCTGGGAGAAGGTGGGGCAAGGCAGCCACAGAAGCTGCAGGGTGGGGGTGGAGTTCAGGAGAAGCAATCAAGCACAGTGCACACTTCGCAGTGCAAAGAGCAGCAGGCAAACTGCCCAGAAGAAAAAAAGAGTGGGGTGGCAGACCCTTGAAATGGGTGGATGAGAGGAGAGGCGGCAGAACGAGTAAGGACATGTCTAAGGATATGCAGAGAAGGCAGCAAAGATCTTAGGTCATACAGACTGCAAAGCAAGCCAAGTCTCTTTATGTTTTTAAGGAAGGTGGGAGAAAATCAAAGCATAATAGAATCAGGCCTAAGTGTCTGCCTTCACACAGGGAAGAATCAGCCAGAATAGAGGAGCCAGGACTCCCAGCTCCATTCTTGGGATAAATTCAACTTTTAGAAAGCAATCCTCAATTCTGGGCATATCTTACCTCTTAGAGTTAAATTCCTGTTGAAATAATTCATACTATGTGTATTAAAATATAAAATAAAGTCTTCACCAGTGGATTTTAGGCCAGGCAACATTATGGTTTCATAGGCTGTTGCCTGATCTTCTAATAATTTTCTAAAAAATATCTAACAGTTGGACATTTATAATCTCCCATGATCTTTTCTGTGTGTGACCTTGTTAAGGAAATACGAATTATTAAATATAAAGAATCATTTAAAGTTACTGATATTCTCCAGACAATTAAATCACCTACTGTCCCTTAAGCAAACTATCTAATAATCTGAGCTTAATTATTAACGGTTTATTTTCTGAATCCCTTGAACCTCAAATAAGGATTTTTCTTTATTTTGTTATAACCATTCACTGCTGACAGCCATAGTCAAAGCTCTAAAAACTAAGCACTAGCAGCTTCTGTGATTACCAGAGGCAGCGTGATGTACCATCTAAGAGACAAAGACTGGAGTCAGTGCTGGAGCTAGGCTGCGTGTGCCCAAATTCCTGCTCCACTGCTTCCTACCTTTGGGGAAATTGCTTATACTCTCCATGACTTAATGTTCTCATGTGGAAAATGGGGATGACAGTAATAGACCTACTTCCAAGGACTGCTCTGAAGATTAAGTAAGCCAAGGATTGAACTTCAGTGAGTACTTGTTAGTGAATACATAATGCATTTAGAACAGTGACTGGTGAATAGTAAGCACTATATGCTTTAACTATTATTTCCATTATTTTCTGGTGGCTCCTCATGGTAATTTGAGTTGTCATGTTAAGGGTTCGTGAAGCTTATAAATATGCTCAAACAGTTCCATATTTATTAAAAGACTGAAAAGTCACATAGCAATGACATTATATTTTGATTTTTAATATCTACTTAATCTCGGTTTAATAAATCTATCCCTTTATATTTGCCAGAGTTGAAAATATGTCAATGAGGTTGGAAGAAATCAATGAAAGAGAAACTTTTATGAAAACTTCCCTGCAGACTGTTGACCTTCGACTTGCTCAGCTGGAAGAATTATCTAACAGAATGGTGAACGCTCTTGAAAATCTTGTGGGAATCGACAGGTCTGACCTGATCCAGGCAAGGTCCCGGGCTTCTTCTGAATGTGAGGCGACGTATCTTCTGCGGCAAAGCAGCATCAATAGCGCTGATGGTTACAGCTTGTATCGATATCATTTTAATGGAGAAGAGTTATTGTTTGAGGATACTTCTCTCTCCATGTCACCGGGGACAGGAGTCAGGAAAAAAACCTGTTCCTTCCGTATAAAGGAAGAGAAGGATGCAAAAACACATTTAGTCCCAGAACGTCAAAACAGCCTTCACCTTTCACCAGGCACCAGCACATCAGCAAGCCCAGATGGCAGTCACCTTGCTGTAGATGACTTAAAGAACGCTGAAGAGTCAAAATTAGGTCCAGATACTTGGATCTCAAAGGAAGATGATGAAAGACAGGCAGACTCTAAAAAAGAAGAAACTATTTCTCCAAGTTTAAATAAAACAGATCTGATACCTGGACAGGACAAATCAGACGTTCAAAACACTCAGCTAACAGTGGAAACGACAAATACAGAAGGCACTGTTTCCTATCCCCTGGAAGAAACCAAAATTACACGCTATTACCCTGATGAAACGTTCAATACTTTTAAAACAATGAAGTCCAGAAGCATCATGTATTCCCGGGGGAGAAAGCTGGTCAGTGGGGTTAACCAGGATGTAGAGTACAGTTCAGTCATGGACCAGCAATGGACGACGGAATGGAAATGCCAAGTTCAGAAGATCACACGCTCTCATAGCACAGATATTCCTTACATTGTGTCAGAAGCTGCAGTGCAAGCCGAGCATAAAGAGCAGTTTGTAGATATGGAAGATGAACACTGTGTCGCTGAAGCAATTCCTCGAATCCCTCGCTTATCCCTAACCATTACCGACAGAAATGAGATAGAAAACTTACTGTCTGTGAAATCAGATCAAACTTTGGGATTCCCATCTCTCAGGTCAAAAAGTTTACATGGACATCCTAGGAATGTAAAATCCATTCAGGGAAAGTTAGACAGATCTGGACATGCCAGTAGCGTAAGTAGCTTAGTAATTGTGTCTGGAATTACAGCGGAAGAAGAAAAGGTTAAGAAAGAGAAAGCTTCCACGGAAACTGAATGCTAGTCTGTTTCTTTGTTTTCAATAGTCAGAGTCACTAATGGGTGTCATCTTGGCCATCTAAACATCATCAGTTTCTGAAAACATTTTCTTTAAAAAATTTTGGAAATTCAGACTTGATTTAAAATTTAATGCACTAAAAGTAGTGTTTTGTTAGCATATGTTAGTAGGCTTAGTTTTTTCAGTTGGACTAGTATCAGTTGAAAGTGACAATACTATAATGAAGATAAATTGGCTAATCAGTATACAAAATTATACAATCTCTTTATTACTGAGGGCCACCAGATAGCCTAGGAAGTGCCCTTGAGCACTGAAGTCACCGTTAGGTCACATAAGAAATAAGCAACTGGCTGGGCACAGTGGCTCATGCCTGTAATCCTAGCATTTTGGGAGACCAAGACAGAAAGATCACTTGAGTCCAGGAGTTTCAGACCAGCCTGGGCAACATGTGATACTCCATCTCTATTAAAAAAGAAGAAGAAGAAAAAGCACTTATGTGGAAAGAAAAGCTAAAGAGAACACAAGCATGGAAAACAGGAGGGGTAGAAAGAAGAAAAATAAAATTAGGAGATGCAAGAAGTGAGAAGGAGCCATAAATATGTTTTTATGGGGCCTTTTTTTTGGTTTTTTTTTGTTTGTTTTAATGATTTAAATTACACAATGGGAAAAAAGTATACAATTATATCAAACATTATACTCTAATAATTTAGGGTGACCTAGAGTTTTGTTAATGTGCAAAAATAAAGTATCCAGTATGCATTTTTTTGTTGTCATAGAGTCCTTAATAGCAAATACAAATTAATTGTACCTGTCTACACAATGCTCTGTACAAAGCTGTAGCTAAAATCTAAAGGGTATATATTCACAAACTACAGAGACTACTCTTAGTTGAGAACACCATGTGTTGTGCTTCAACTCAAAGTTCAAACAAATATCCACAAGAGTAATAGAACCCCTATACAAGGGTTCCAAGAGGGGCCACTGTAGGCCGGCCATGGTGGCTCACAACTGTAATCCCAGCACTTTGGGAGGCAAAGGTGGGAGGACCACCTGAGGTCAGGAGTTCAAGACCAACCTGGCCAACATGGAGAAATCATGTCTCTACTAAAAATACAAAAAAATTAGCTGAGCATGGTGGTGGGTGCTTGTAATCCCAGCTACTGGGGAGGCTGAGGCAGGAGAATTGCTTGAACCCAGTAGGTAGAGTTTGCAGTGAGCCGAGCTCGCACCACTGGACTCCAGTTTGGGTGACAGAGTGAGAATCCATCTCAAAAAAAAGAGGGGCCATTGTGTAGGAACCCTGAAGGCCACACCACCATCACCACTCTTAGCTATATGAAAAGAAGCAGAGGTAGCAGAAAGGGGTCTTCTCTGGCTAGAGCAGAGGTTAGAGTTAGACCCTAGCCCCTCACCATCCCACAAGAGAATCTCAGGGTACTCGGGTCTCAGAAGGTCTCTGGTGCATGGAGATGGCCAGCCTCCTGCCTGGAGTTACTGGCAGCTGATACTTCACAAAGCAAAATGCCTCATACCGAGAAAGGACCACTGGGTAAAGTAACCAGTAATTGGTGGTGGTACGGTTGGGAGACACGTCAGACAGAAATGGGTGATGATCACAAAAAATGAGACCGCCATCCCCATTCTCATCTGAGGTGCAGACTAACACTGCCAGAAACTGGCAAAGGAGGAGAGAAAGAGAGAGACAGAAACATACAGAGGGAGACCCAGAAACAGAGAGAGGAAGATTGTAGCCTGTTGTACAACAGAGACTCATTGCAGTTATGCCAAAGGTAGCGATCAGACATGACAATACCAAAATTTTGCATCTTTTTCCTCAAAATATGACTGAGATTGTTAATAGTCAGATTAAAACTCTTGAACTGAGCTGAATTTATCAAAAAAGACTGATATACCATTGCCTGGGTTGAGGGGAAGGGCTTTAAAATTCGAAAAGTGATAACATTTATTTAACATAAACTATTACGTATTTGCATATTGCTGCATTGAGACTATTTAATCTATCCTGCCACATGTGTTTATTTGACTCCATACTTAACCCATTACATTTTATCTCACTCCTAATTCTTTCCTTTGGGTGTCAAAAAAACTTTCAGCCTTTTGCCATATCCTAGAAAAGAGATATCTCAGAATAAGCTGGGGAATCTATAATACCTCAGCAGAGCTGGTCTGCAGTAGATAAAGCCTATCTTTGGAATTCTCCCTGTATCTGTTCATTACACAGTCTCCCTTTACCAAGGTCCATCCCACCGTGCCTAAGGTTTGGCATTTCCTTAATTCTCATTTTCTTAAGTCTCACTAAGATCTGTGACACCTGTCTCCTGCCCAGGTGTCAGCTGAAAGGGACTTTTGATGTAGGATTTTCTAAGGATATTTGTCTTATGGATCCAAATAGATCAATTCTAATGGTGTGATTTCAGAACCTGTGACTGGGCCAACTATTCTTGAGACCTTTCTTGTACACCTTAAATCATACCATATGGTTGATTAGTACTTTACCAACTCAGTACAACTCAGATATTGACAGTCTTCCATGTAGGGTACTGTGCAGACCGCTTGGTACTACACTGTTAACTATTACATTATTATTCCCAATGTCATTATAATTTTGTCTAAATATGGACAACCAATACTGGGAACTAATATCCAATCTAATCAAATCTAGCAGTATCTAATACATTAAGAATACTGCATATGTTCAAATCATTTAATGTAGAACCGTCTTAATAAATGAATAAGAATTATATTTCTGTGCTATGTAAAACATAGTAACATAAGAAGAAGGCTTTTTATTCTTTTATCCCCAAAACTCTGGCACACTCACAAATGAGCTACAATATATTTGGTATAAAGTAAGCTTGTTTTGAATTTCGGTCAATGGAAATTAAGACTTAAACTGTCAAAGGACCTCATGATCTGTGGCTCTCTGCTTTAAGATCATATGGCTGCTTACATTCTGAATACATATATATGTTGCATCATCATGAGGTCCTTATAGTCTCCCATAGTTTAGGTTTCAAAATCTAAAACACACACTGTTAATGTTGTCATATAGTTATTCTATACCAAAAATGCATTTTTGCTAAATATATATTAAAAATAAAGAGAAATGAAATAATCTTACTGCCTCCTACACAAAGAAGGACTTTTAAAGAAGGTTTTATCCTAAGATAAAAATGCTGAAAATCACTCAACACTAATAACTGAATTAATTATTGTAAGCTGAATATCCTTGTAACCACCACTCAGATTAATAGAATTTGCCAGCTGCCCCAAAAGTCTCAGAAGTCCCTAACTCAACCACCTCTGTTCCCTGAAAAGTAACTGTCTTTTTATAGTAATCCTTTCCTTGCTGTTCCAATTATTATCACTGTTATTAATACAAGTGACTCCAAAACTGGGTGTCTTAAAATACCTCTTTGATTATGCTCATGGATTCTGTGGGTCAGGAATTCAGACAGCAAGAATGCCCCTGGTTTGCAGTGTTTGCTGATTTCCATGGTGTAAATACTCGTACCATAGCCAATTTTAATTTCAATATGGCATCACTGAATATGGAGTTAGGAAGACATACTAATAATCGGTTCTTGCAAGCCAGTACAGGCTGGCTGTAGCACACTACTGTCTACTCCATGATATTTGGGGCCTCAGCTGGGAAGACTCAGTATCTAGAGGTGACTCAACAGCTGGAGGCTGGGATTATCTAGAAATGTCTTTATCCGCATGTCTGAAAATGCATAATGGCTCTCAACTGAGATCTCAGTCTCAGTGTAGAGCGCATACACATGACCTCTCCAAGCAGCCTGGGCTTCCTCACAGCATGGCAGCCTCAGAGAGGTTGGATTTCCCACATGATGGTTCAGGGCTCCAAAAGTGAGTGTCCCACTGAGGAAGAAGGAAATATCATTTTTTTATGCCCAAGCCTCAGAAGTCCTGTAGAGTCACTTCTACTGCATTCTATTGATGAGTGACTAAGGCCAGCTCAGATTCAAGTGTAGGGGTCACATAGAGGGGAGTGCTTAAAACATTTGCAGACACGTTTTAAAATCACCATACTTGCATTTCATTACAGTTGTATTGCCTGAATGTTCCTCAGCACTATAGTTAACCTCACTCTTCTTTTTCATTTGAAGGACTTTTAAATATCTTTTAATGTGGTATTACCTTTCTCTTTCCCTTCCTTACAATTTCTTTGTCGAAGAACATGGGCCACTTGTCTTACAAAGTTTCCCACAGTTTAAACTTTACTTATTGAATACTCAGGCATTTTGACATATTCTGCTGTTGATACAGGAGGAATCAGAGATTTATTCAGGCTTAGGTCTGATCCCTTTGGCAAGGCTACAGAGATGGTGTTGCTTCTTTTACTAGGAGGCACATGTGTCTACTTGTGTCTCTTTTTGTGATGTCAGCAGCTGTTGATACTCAATGCCTAGATCCTTTAATGTATAGGAGGTTGAAAATTATAATACTCAAATGCTATTATTTATAAAGAGATTATTCTTTTCATCTACTAGTTGATTACACAGTGGTATAGTTCATACTACACAGCAGAATAAAGACAGATTGATTTTTTCCATTTATTTACCAGTTTTAAAAACAATGAATTGGTTCTCTACTATCCTCCAAAGGATGAAAGTGTTCTGCATGCCAGGCAGAGTCCTCACCAGAACTCTTACCGTGCTAGTATCTTGGTCTTACAATTCCCAGCCTTTGGAACTGTGAGAAAGAAATTTCTGTTCTTTAAGCCACCAGTCTCTGTACTTTGCTGCAGTAACCTGAGCACACTAATACAACTAGACACCTAGAAAATGTCATAACAGTTCAGTCAATAACAAATCCGGAAATCAGCTTTTCCAGGTGGCTGATGGTTTAGTTTATTTAAACACCATTATGACCTCATGAATTTAAATATGTGTGATATATTTTAATCCATTGTAAATGGCATGATCTCAGCTCACTGCAGCCTCCACCTCCCAGGTTCAAGTGATTCTACCGTCTCAACCTCCTGAGTAGCTGGGATTATAGGCATGCGCAACCATATCTGGCTAATTTTTGTATTTTTAGTAGAGATGGGGTTTCACCATGTTGGCCAAGATGGTCTCGAACTCCCGACTTCAGGTGATCCACCCACCTCACCTCCCAAAGTGCTGGGATTACAGGCTTAAGCCACTGCTCCCGGCCATAATTATTATTATTTCACATTTTCTTTCCTTGAGTACCTTAAATATGTTACTCCATTTTCTTCTGGCATAAAGCATTGCTGCCAAAACGTCTGGTAATAATCTAATTTTCTTTCACCTGAAAGTCACTTGCTTTTTTTTGTCTAAATAGCCAAAGAAATTTTCATTATTGTTTATTTAAGGCTCAGTAGCTTTAGAAGAATGAGTCTTAGTGCTGGTAAGCCCAGATCAATGTTCTCAGGTGCAGTGTGTTCTTTCAATATGTAGTTTCAAATATTTTCTAATTTCAAGTAAGTTTCCTTAAACTACAGTTTGTAGTATTTGTTCTGTTTCCTTGTGTCCTCCCTCCTTCCCCTCACCCCGACTCCTGTTATCTATTTGTTAGTTCTCCTTTGCCCATCTTCAATATCTAGACTTTCTTTCTAATCTGTTCAACTTCCTTCATTGATTTTTGATTTTTAGAATTTTTCTCATTTTCATCTTCTATTTTTTTAAAGAATAACCAATTGTGTTTATTCATCCTTGAGTTTCTTTTAGCTTATTCTTCATTTCAGATTCGGATTTCTGATTCTGTTTTGAAATTTTTTTTTTTTTTTGAGATGGAGTCTCTCTTTGTCACCCAGGCTGGAGTACAGTGACGTGGTCTCAGCTCACTGCAACCTCTGCCTCCTGGGTTCAAGTGATTCTCCTGCCTCAGCCTCCCAAAAAGTTGGAACTACAGGCACCTGCCACCATGCTTGGCTAACTTTTGTATTTTTAATAGAGATGGGGTTTCACCATATTGGCCAGGCTGGTCTTGAGCTCCTGACCTTGTGATCTGCTCGCCTCAGCCCCACAAAGTGCTGGGATTATAGGCGTGAGCCAGTGCGCCCAGCCTCTATTTTGAATTTATTCACTTCATTTCGAATGTTTCTAGTTCTGATTTATATTGTTCTTTTCATGTTTCATATCATTTTCTTAGGATCTTTTGGCTCGTTTTGAAATAGTGGATGTTAGTTTTTATCTGTTTTGTGAGCTTCCTTTCTGGTGTGCTTTTATTGTCAGTATGAGTGCTATTCTGTTCTCTTTCATTACAATAAATTTCTATGTGATCTGACTTCCATACATTCACGTGATTATTTTTATGTGAAATTGGTTTTATTGAACTTTTGAAGGAGGCAGTTTTAAGGATAGTTTTTCTAACTTCATAGAAAACTTCTGTTTTTACTGTGTAGTGTTGGTGTGGATTTTTTTTTTTTTTTTTTTTTTTTTTTTTTTTTGGTTTTTTTTTTTTTTTTGTTTTTTTTTTTTTTTTTTTTTTTTTTTTTTTTTTTTTTTTTTTTTTTTTTTTTTTAATTTTAAGAGTTGGCTTACTTTGGAGATTTCCTGGTCTTCCATTTTTATCTGGAACATCGTTTTCCTTTCTCTCTATTGTCTCTATTTTGCTCAATTTTGTTTCCGTGCCCAACAGTTTGCCATCAGTGTAGGTCTGTTTCCTGGAAGGAAGCCTAGTAGATTCGTTTCAAGAGTTCCTGCAGCTATATTACTCCAGCCCCTCCAGACTCTACAGGAGGCTCCTGCACGCTCATGTTTTTAGAGAAGGCAAATACCCCTTCCTGTTTCTGCTGCTGTTCTCTGTTTGACTGGCTAGACCTTCTAGGGACATGTTTCAGCTATTCTGGTGTTCTCCAGATGCTTCATTGATTCTCTATGCTGATACCACAAGGGTCTTATTTCTGCCATATTACTGCTGTTGGTTTGTTCCCACACACTTATATTTTTTACATCAAGGGGATACCAATTCACTTGGATTTGTTATAGATGTTGTCCTTGGGTTTTGGTTTTTGCCATATAGTTGCTTTGTCTGTTTTTTATGTGGAGATTGAAAAAAATTATGCTGTTGTTGTCATCTTTCCATGGTTCTCTCTCAAGAAGCAGATTTATTAAATAACTTAGTAGTCATCTTAAAAGACCATCTACTTGGCTGGGTGTGGTGGCTCATGCCTGTAATTCCAGCAATTTGGGAGGCCAAGGCAGGTGGATCATCTGAAGTCAGGAGTTTGAGACCAGCCTGGCAAACATGGTGAAACTCCATCTCTACTAATAATACAAAAAAATTAGCTGGTCATGCTAACGGGCACCTGTAATCCCAGCTACTGGGAAGGCTGAGGCAGGAGAATAGCTTGAATCTGGGAGGCGGAGGTTGCAGTGAGCCAAGATTGTGCCATTGCGCTCCAGCCTGGGCAACAAGAGTGAAACTCCATCTCAAAAAGAAAAGAAAAGAAAAACCATATACTCAAGCAATGGCCTCGTTTTGCATACATCATGTTTAACCACTTCTAACCGATTCCACTGCTACCTTCTGTTACTGGCGTGTTATAAAAGACTTCAACTGGTCTTCTAAAGGCCACCATGCTGTACCACTACAGCAGTCAAAATGATTATTTTAAAACACAGGTCAGATCATATCACTCTTATCTCAAAACCTTGTAAAAATCGTCTCAACTTTTGGGGTCTCTGTGATCTGGCTTGTTTCCCTCTGTCCTCCTCCCTGACTACATTAGGCTGCTTCAGCCACACGGGCCTCAAACACCCCCTAAAGGCATTTACCTCAAGGCATCTGCACTACTAATCTTCTCTTCCCTAAATGCTCTTCCTCTTCATGTGTACCTGGCTTGCTCCCTCACTCCTTTTGTCTCTGCTCAAATGTCCTATAATCAGAAAGTCCTTCCCTGGCCATATCCAATTCCCCATTGAAAAATGGAAGCACCTTTCTGTCCCTATGTTTTATTTTTCTTCACAACATACATTACCACCTGACATGCTCTATATTAATTTTTTTATCTTTTTACCAAGAATGAAAATGCCATGAAAGTAGAAACATTGTCTTAGTGTCCTGAACAGTACTTGCCACAATGTTAGTACTCAGTACAAATTCATTAGTTCGCTGAATGAGCGCTGAATGAATATATAAAGTACCTACCTCTGAATCGGTATTCAAGAAATGTTAGCTTTGCTTTTTCTTGACAGGGAAAGGGAAGTAATCTTTAAAGAATGCTACCATTCCCAATGATAGAAGAGCCAATAATGGAAACAGAGGTGTGGTCAGAAAAATGAGTGATGGGAGGCCAAGTCCGGCAGTTCACCTGAGGTCAGGAGTTTGAGACCAGCCTGGCCAACATGGTGAAACCTCATCTCTACTAAAAAATACAAAAATGAGCCAGGTGTGGTGGCGGGCACCTGTAATCACTACTCAGGGGGCTGAGGCAGGAGAATAACTTGAGCCTGAGATGCGGAGGTTGCAGTGAGATGAGATTGTGCCACTGTACTCCAGCGTGGGTGACTGAGCAAGATGCTATCTCAAAAAAATAAAAAAACAGAAAACAAAAATGGGTGAAGTAGGACGAAAGACAAGAGGTTATAAAACTAGTTCTATGGACTGAATTATGTTCATCCAAAATGCTTATGTTGAAACCCTAACCCCTAGTATGGCTATATTTGGAGACAGAGATTTTAGGAGGTAATTAAGGGTAAATAAGGTAATAAGGGTGGGGCCCTAATCTGATAAGATTAGTGTCCTTACAAGAAGAGACACCTAGAGATCCTGAGAGCTTGCCCTCCCCTCGCAGTGTGAGGACACAGTGAGAAGGCAGCCATCTGCAAGTCTGGCAGAGAGCCCTTGCCTGTCTGCCTGCCACAAGTCAGGCAGAACCCTACCTTGCTAGCACCTTGATCTTGGACTTCCCAGACTCCAGAATTGGCAGAAATTTATGTCTGCTCTTTAAGTCACCAACCTGTGGTATTTTGTTATGGCAGCCTGAGCAGATTAATACAACCAGATACCTGGGAAATGTCATAAAATTTATTGTTAAGACAATAACAAATATGGAAATCAGAGTTTTTCCACTTTTCAGTTGTATGGTCACACATTAAGAGTTGCAGATCCTAAGAAAACCTGTACAGAAAAACCCAAATCACAGAGTCATTTAACTATAAAGAAAAAGCCAATTATTGCTTCAAGAGTATTTACAGGAAATAGCCATTGAGTGTAAAGGAATAACAGAATATTCATAAATTTTTTTTTTAAGTGTGCACGACAGTGTTTTTAACACTTCTAATCCAATGGAACTAACATTTTAAAGTACAGTTATGGCCAGGCTTGGTGGCTTATGCCCCTAGTCCCACCTACTTGAGAGGCTGAGACAGGAGGATCACTTGAGCCCAGGAGGTCAAGGCAGCAGCAGTGGGCCCTGATCATACCACTGTACTTCAGCCCAGGCAATGGTATGAGACTGATTCTTAAAAAAAATACAATTACAGTTATGGTTCCTGGGTAGAGTGGAATTCAAACAGGTTAACCTGAAAGATCAGTAGGGTTCTAAATCCAGAATAAATTATTTTCAGAAAAAGAACTTTCTGAATCTTTTTTTAAATTGCTAAATGTTCCTGTGAGTAGCACTCATCAGTATGATTGTGACTGGCATGGCTACATGGAAGCTTCCCTGTGGTATTAATCATAAAATGCTGGATTAGGGTTTGATTATTGAAGTTATAAGAAGGGCGTAGTCTCAAGTAACAAAATGTAACACCACTAGCCCTCTCCCTCCAAAGTCAGCTCCAGTCAGAATTACGGTAAGAGCTCAGAAGTGACCTGTCCTTGATATGCTGTAATTCGTCTGTTCTTTGCAATTAACAGGCAGATTTTTCCCTTTCATAGCCCGCTGAAGCCCCCACATTGCTAGGGCTTTCCTCTTGCTGGGCTTTTGATCATTTATCCGCTCGTCAGCATCTTTGTGAGGACGAGCAAGAAAGGAAAGGAAGGCAATATGCTTAGTATCTTTTTTCACATTAATAAGGACGGTAGAAATTAACTCCATTGAGGAGTCTGGGTTGCCCACCAATGTATCCGTCCAGGCCCACCGCAAGGCTCAGCATCCCATAGAAACCAGTGCTCAGCTCAGCTGGTGGGAGGACATCCCTGTCTTAAAGTTCTGTGCAAGGACAACAGATGGGGTGATGGAAGAAACTCTTCCCCAAGCGTGAGGCTGTGAAGGGGCTTTTTTTTTTTTTTTTTTTTTTTTGACAAAGAGTCTCACTCTGTCGCCCAGGCTGGAGTGCAATGGTGCGATCTCGGCTCACTGCAACCTCCGCCTCCCGGATTCAAGCAATTCTCCTGCCTCAGCATCCCAAGTAGCTGGGACTACAGGCGTGTGCCACCATGTTCGGCTAACTTTTGTATTTTTGGTAGAGACGGGGTTTCACCATATTGGCCAGTCTGGTCTCAAGCTCCTGACCTTGTGATCCACCCACCTTGGCCTCCCAAAGTGCTGGGATTGCAAGTATGAGCCACTGCGCCCAGCTCGCTCTTTCTTTTCTTTTCTTTTTTTCTTTTCTTTCTTTCCTTCCTTCCTTTCTTTCTTTCTTTTTCTTTCTTTCTCTCTCTTCTTTCTTTTTTTTTTTTTTTAAGATGNTTGACAAAGTTTCGTTCTGTCACCAGGCTGGAAGGCAGTGGTGCCATCTTGGCTGACTGCAACGTCTGCCTCCCGGGTTCAAGCGATTCTCCTGCCTCAGCCTCCCCAGTAGCTGGGACTACAGGCGCATGCCACCACGCCCGGCTAATTTTTTGTATTTTTAGTAGAGACGGGGTTTCACCGTGTTAGCCAGGATGGTCTCGATCTCTTGACCTCATGATCCACCCGCCACGGCCTCCCAGGGTTGGGATTACAGGCGTGAGCCACCGCGCCCGGCCTGGAGGGGCTTTTACCACAGGCGGTGAGGACCGCGCTGGACGTCAGAGCCTGGTCGTCGTTGGCGGCACCGGCCCACTTTCCCAGTGCAGGTTCCTAGCACGCTGGGGGCAGACGGGGGTGACCCCCTGACCCCGTGACCCGAGTCCCCTTCCCCTACCCCGGGCTCCTCCTTGAGAGCTTCAAAATAATAGTCGCCCGCCGCGGAGGGCGAAGTCTGCCTGTGCGTCAATCAAGGGAACTGCCCCAGGACTGCAGTCCAAACAGAGGATGCCCGGCGCCGCCATCCACAGCCGCCTAGCGCGGCCGCCGTGGCCCCCGCAGGCCGCCGTAGCCCCCTGCCCGCCGCCTGACCCCTGCGGGCCGCCGTAGGAGCGCCCTCCGGAGGCTGCGTTCTCGAGATGGCTGCTGGGCTCCGCTCCCCGCAGCGCCCTGGCTGAGGGCCTGCCGGCGGGCGCTCAGCGCCACCCCTGCGTCCCGGCGCTAGCACGGGCTACGGGCCGCAGTGGCGGGCCGTGGCCCGGCGCACGCCGTCTCTCGGGGCGGGGCACCGGGCCCCTTCCGGGGATGGGCCCCGGCGCCCGCGTCGGCCTGGCCGTGCCCGGCCCCTCCCCGCTCGGGCGGGCGCTGCGCCGCGTCCCCGCCCGTCAGTTCGCCCCGCTCGGCTGGCTGCAGAAGGGGCCAGGGCGGCCGCACTGAAAGTTCTACGCCCGGAGGCGTCGGGAGGCGTCGGCAGGCGTCGGCGCTGCCGCTGGCCCGCGACGGGAACGGGGCGAAAAGGCGGCGGCACCATGTTCTCCCTCAAGCCCCCCAGACCCACCTTCAGGTCCTACCTCCTGCCGCCGCTCCAGGTAAACAACCCCCCCCACCTCTCGCGAGCGCCCCTTTCCTGGGCGCTTCCGTGGAGCCTCCAGGCCGACCCCCAGGAACTGGAGGACCCCGGGAGGCTGCGCGCGTCTCCTTGCCCTCAGCTGCGCGGGTGTCAGAGCCCCTGCGCTGCGAAACGCGCCTTCTCGGGAGCCCCCACTGGCTCGGCTAAAACTTGTAAAACTCCTGTGCCCCCATTTTCTGTCCGAAGTCCTGTCGTCCGTAGTTTTGCTAAATGGTTGAGACCCAGGGGAGCGTTGAGAGCTGGGTGTTTTTAGTTTCCAGCGCGTCGACCGCACCTCCTGTGACCGCCGGCATGATTGCAGCTCTTGGGGCCACCGGTCGAGGCGGCTGCTCAAATGTGAACACCTGGAAGCGACACTGGCAGTTTAAATGTTTTTTATCCAAGTCAATAGTGAGCACATCTCAAAAAGAGCTCAGTTAATATATGAAAGAATTTAAATGGCGGGGAGGGTATAGGTCTTTCACATGTGTCATCACTTAGGAAACAACATTTGCTGTAGCGTTTCACGGAGGGTGGGGAGGATTGAGATTTTGATTTATTTTGCTGATGTATTTCAGACTGACGATAATATCAATTCGGAACCGAAGATTAAAAAACTGGAGCCAGTCCTTTTGCCAGGTAAACATTAGTTAGAATTCTAACAGATACTTTAGCAACGTATTTTGGTCTAAGATTATTCTGCCGAATAGTATCATGTGGTTAACTTCCCTTCCCTCATTAAACTTTCTCCAGTTAAAAATCTATTGACTGAGGAGAAGAAAGAACTGTCAAGAATATCATTACCTCATTTCCTTTTTTATCTCCTGAATTTCTTTTTGAAAAGACTTATATGTTTAATTGCTTGGGTAGTAAAAACTCTGCCTATACGTTAGTCTGCCACTTACTGCAGTAATGATTAATAGTCAAATCATTTTAATGCATTTTGATAGTATAAAAAGAGGCGTTTACTATGTCTGGGTCTCTAACTTTGAATTACTTGCTGGGCAATTGTTTTTTGAAGTTGTCAGCTGTATTTGCAGATTTGCTTGTTTCAATTAGAACCAGGCTTTTCTCAACAGAAACACTTAATTGACATTTGGGGCCAGATACTTCATTGTTGGAGGAGCAGGCTTTCCTCCGTGTAGCAGCAAAGATGGCCTCTACCCACTAGATGCCAGTAGTACCCTTATCCCCCGCCACCTAGTTGCGACCTAGTTGCCACAGCCAAAATGCTTCTTGTCATTGCCAATGTTTTTTTCTCCCCCACCTCTGACGGACAAAAATCTCACAATTGAGAATCGCTGCTTTAGAACAAAATTTACCATAGGTGACCTTAGAGATAGACGTAGGGATTGGTGGTAGAGAGGAGTTTAACAAAATACTGTTTAATTGGTATTTTGAATTGTGTAACAATTGTATAATAATTAGGAAAAGTCCGTTGTTTAATGAGATTATTAGGGGAAGTAGCCAGATACTTAGGAAACCCTGTTTTAAACCTGAAATCAAATACTAGTTTGTGTGGTCACTATCAACATTGTAAAATCAGAGTCACTACTTAAAGCCAAATCTAATAAAATAATCACAACTTTGTAGGTAAAAATTAAACAAATATGGAAACTTTAAAATTTTAAATATTATAGGCCACGAGTGGTGGCTCATGCCTGTAATCCCAGCACTTTGGGAGGCTGAGACGGGTGGATTGCCTGAGGTTAGGAGTTCCAGAACAGCGTGGCCAACATGGTGAAACCCTGTTTCTGCTAAAAATACAAAAATCTGCCGGGTGTGGTGGTGCACTCCTGCAATCCCAGCTACTGGGGAGGCTGAGGCAGGAGAATTACTTGAACCCTGGAAACGGGGATTTCAGTAAGCTGAGTTTGAGCCACTGCACTCCAGCCAGGGTGACAGAGCGAGACTCTGTCTCAGAAGAAAAAAAAAAAAGAAATTTAAATATTATATAGGAACAAAATACTAAAAACACCAAACTTTGGTTCTATATGGTAGATGCAAACTCTTAAAAAGTGCTTTTTAAACTTTTCTGTGGGAGTCATAAATATTTTCCCTTGATTTTGTTAGTGCTTTTCACCCAACTGTGTGTACTAATTAATTCTTTGTACTTTTCCTCAGAGTGAACAATTGAATTGCTAAGTAACCCTTGCTCCCTGTGTACTCTGTTTTAGTCTTAGTCACTGTGAGCATTTAAAATGCAGGGATGGGAAGCAGTACTCATCTTGAATGAGTGCGTCTGAGCTATTGAACTTTGACTTCTTTTTCTTTGAACAGGCCTTGTTCTTAGGCTTTGATTCCTCCACACTGCATACTATGATTTTACACTCAGAAACAACGTGGTCTTAGCTATAAATGCCAGTGCTTGCTTTTTAATTAATTAATTAATTAATTTGAGACAGTCTCTCATTACTGAGGCTGGAGTACAGTGGCATGATCTGAGCTCACTGCAACCTCTGTCTCCCAGGTTCAGCGATTCTCCTGCCTCAGCCTCCTGAGTAGCTGGGATTACAGGTGCCTGCCACCATGCCTGGCTAACTTTTGGATTTTTAGTAGAGACAGGGTTTCTGCACGTTGGCCAGGTTGGTCTTAAACTCCTGAACTCAGGTAATCCGCCTGCCTCGGCCTCCCCAAGTGCTGGGATTACAGGCATGAGCCAATGTGCCTAGCCACTTTTTAAAAATTAGCTTTTAAATATAAGATATGCTAATAAAAAGTATTACTAAGTATGCATAAGCTTGAAGAACTTTCTCACTGAAGGGTTATCTAAATGCTTACTTTTCTGCTGAAAAGTCTGAGTTCTCTGGGAAATTTTAAACCCAGTTTCTGACTGTGCTTTTCTTGTCCCAGAAATAGCAGCTAAATCTGAATTGTTTTTAGACAAATTCTAAAAGAGCTGTAACACTAAGTCCTGAGCCTTTTAGTTGTCCATTAGGGAGTTCTCTGACCTGTGTTAATTTTTCTTGCATTGGTGGCCAAATCATAGCTGAAATCTGTGCATGCATACATGATGGCTCTATCACCCAGCATTCTGTTTGTACCTGACTTATCCTTACCAACATTTAGCCGGTCCTGAGTTAGAATGTCTTTTGCCCCCTTCCTCTCCCTTTCTGTTCTTACCCTCTCATTCTGGCCTTCCTGCACCCATCCTGGCTGTGTTCTGTCTGGCTACCCTGATGTGGTCTCTGTTTCCCGCTTCGCCTCTCCTGTCACATCTCTCACTGCCACCATTTGCTCTTTGTTGGCCTGCAGCCGTGCTCTACCCATGAAATCTGGAAGGCAAGTGGAAAGTAACTGAAGTACTGATGATCTAAAGACCTAGACTAGGATAGGGCTTTTACTAAGTGGGAGTGAGTATAGTTCTGGTCTTCGTTACTATCCAAAATCAATAGAAAACTTGGCCACGTCACCTGTGGCTATATACAGGGACACAGAAGTTATTGTTCAACATGGACATGGTGAGGGGAGCATCACACACTGGGGCCTGTGGTGAGATGAGGGGCAAGGGGAGGGAGAACGTTAGGACAAATACCTAATGGTGCAGGGCTTAAAACCTAGATGATGGCTGATAGTGAAGCAAACCACTATGGTGCATGTATACCTCTGTAACAAGCCTGCACGTTCTTCACATGTATCCCAGAACTTAAAGTAAAATTTTCAAAAAAGAAATAATTGTTTGGGGATAGGGTATTGCATGCTGTGCTTTGGCATAATGCCTTGAGTTCAAGGGTATCCTACTTCAGTTGCCCCAAGTTTGAACTTTTAATTCAATAAGCAGATGAAAATTAGAACACAAAATCAGTTATTTGTGTGCTGTCACCATGTGCACTGTTGGAACCTGAGGCTAAATTCAGAATGATCCTCATCTTTACTAAGTAAAGAAAACAGAAGAAAATGACTAGTACTTTAATTTAGATTGTGGTTTATGTAGTAATTTGCAGGCTTCCTGATTCATAAAAATTTTTGACATGGAGATTGTACCTACTTCAACTTTGTGGTCCTGATGTCTTGCAAAGTGCCAGGAATGTGACAGACACTTAGATCTTTACTGAGTGACCGAATGAAAGGACCCCTCAGACCACCTGCTTAAACTGTTACCTTGGCCATGCACACACACAGACAGACTGACTTTCAGATTTAGGAGTAAAGGAAAGACTGCGTTATTTTATGCCAAACATTTCAAGAGAATTATATCTGAGCCTGGCATTGAAACAGAGCACTCTGTCAAAGTAGTCAGCTTTTGTGTAGGCTTTCTCTTTCTCTTCCTCTCATTACGTGAATCTCATTCTTTTAGCGATTATATTGTGTATGTGTAAAATCACTCCAGTACTTGAAAATTGAGTTTGACTTATAATAAAGTGTGTGTGTCCAGCATATATTTATTAAGAGCATGTAATGCCAGACTGTGCCCTGTTTAGCTGCTGGACTGGTGGATCGGTTCGGTGAGGATGTGAGTATCTCCTTGGTATCAGGTCTGTGCTGGATAGGGGAGTGCTGGAGGTGTCGTGCACCTGTATCACAGCAAGGCCGGGGTGAGCTCCAAGCTGCCTGTTCACAAGGTGGAAGACTGTGACCTGGATCACTGGTTTTCAGATTCTAGCCAGGGCCTGGCATCAGATTTGGATGAAGTTTTTACTAGCCTCTGATCAGAATGAGAAAATTAAGGAGTGTAGCTTTCTTTAATAAAGCTAAATTTATTTGATTTAAAAGATTGTCTTTTATTCTGAGATTATGTTCTAACTTACTTGGTATAGGTAGGTTTTTTTGTTAAATATTGGTGATAATAGCTGTGGCTTTAAAAAAGTTTTTAAGTTAACAAAATAAAAAGATTAAAAACTCTGATTGGTCCCTTAAATTAGTTTTGTACTGTGCCTGGTTTGGAATATAAACTTGAACCCACTAGATGAGATTATTATAATATCATAGATACAATTTTGTGAGCACTCACACAGAGAACATTAATTACTTGGTCTGCCTAGGAGTACTGCCATTTTTCTGTTTGTGTTTTGAGATGGGGTCTCACTCTGTCACCCAGTTTGGACTGTAGTGGTGTGATCATAGCTTACTGCAGCCTCAACCTCCTGGGCTCAAGCCATCCTCACACCTCAGCCTCCCAAGTAGCTAGGACTATAGACATGCACCACCATACCTGGCTAATTTTTGTATTTTTTGTGGAGATGGGGTCCAACTATATTGCTCAGTCTGGTCTCAAACTCCTGGGCTCAAGCAGTTGGCTCACCTTGGACCCCCCAAAGTGTTGAGATTACAGCTGTGAGCCACCACATCTGGCCCCCTTCTACCATCCTCTGAAAAATGCTTCCTCTTTTGACAAATTATTCTGTTCTAACTCTACCCAACTTAGGGTTCCAGTGTAGCTAGCAAGGGTAATAACCCACCCTGGACTGCAAGCGTAAACGCAGGTCTGCCTCTGGATATTATTAAGTTGGTACTAAGGGAAGAGGTCCCCTTTGGTAATGCTACAAGTGGCCACAGTTCCAGAAAATCTGTTGAAAGAGTGAAGAACCCCAAGGGAGTATACTAATGTGTTGAAGTCCCTCAGTTTCATTGTCCTTGCAGTCCAGCTAACACAAAAGTATTATTCTTGTGTTCTTCTTTTTGCTAGGCTATTACCAGGTGTGTTTCTGAACATACTTTAAGATCCTTAACTAATAGAGTTTACAGGTTAATTCTCATAATAGCCTTGTCAGCTAGGATACCAGTTTATCTCCATTTGACAGATGTGAAAACTGTAGTTTGCAGAGATTAAATAAAAACTTGCCCAGTGTCACACAGTTAGCAAGGCAGAGCCAGAGTTCTGTGTCCAGCTACCAGACTGTACCATTAACCACTAAGCAGTATGGCCCACCCGGCTGCACTTGGGTACAGATTTGTGCTTTGGAACTGTTGGGGAGTGGATTGGTTGTCAGCCTGTAGGAAGTTCTCCAGTGAGGTAAAAAGAGCTCTGTCCTTGTCTTTGCCCTTTTCGTTTCTTTTTTTTTT